>NW_018128342.1:0-11527 GCF_001952655.1 Monopterus albus
AAAACAAGTTTCATTTGATTGGTCTTTAAAAAAAGTTGAACAATGTTCTTTAAATTTTGTTTGAGTTCATTTTGTCAGGGTGATATATAAAGTGAGGATTTAGTTTGGCAAAAATAAAATGGTTAAGTGGCTGTAATACAGAGTGTTTGAGTTGGTTTTGTTAAACAACTCCAAATGATTCAAAACAACAAAAACAAACAAAGAAGCTGCTGAGTATCAGTATCTCATCTTTATTGAAGCCACCATGTGTAGAGGTTTTATGTGATTATAGTATTGGAAGAAATGGTTCACATGGTCATTGTCTTTTCTGATAAGACCACCAGGGGAAGCCAGAGTTATAATTTTAACCTAAACAGCAGACAGAAGGGCCTTAGACTTAGTCTCCATCTAGTTAATATGTGATAAGAAGCTATTGTACCGGTGGTGAAATTGGTGGAGACGGAGGAGGTGGACTGTCCTCCCCCCTCGGCCTGCAGCTGCACCCTGTACTTAGATCCAGGAAGAAGTCTGGTCAGGTTGTACTCTGTTGCTGAGGCATTCACAGTCACTTCCTGCGGGAGGTCAAGAAGATGGCATGCGAACTGAGGGTGAAACTACTTGTTCAAACTGTAAGAAGCAAGTAATCATCAAGTAAATGGTCAGTGACACTTTATTTTATGAGTTTGTAATGTTAAAATTATTTTCTAGTAATTTTCTTGAAATAACTAAAAAAAATGTTCAGTTATAAGAAAAATAGAGCCGGTGCTCCACAGATACATGTGATTACTTTTAGTTACTTGCTAAGTTTTTGTGAGTGCACAGCAGGTCAGCTGAACCTGTAGAAGGCACGCAGGCTATTAACATAAATTAGTGGTTTCCTTATAATTAGTATCAAATTACATAGATCTTCTCAAGAAAATTCCAAAGTATTTATTAAGAATTTACTGATGAGTAAAATATAAAACACGATGAATTTACAGTAGAAGAACCAAACCGCTGCAGCTCCTTTAACACTTATAAATAATTCAGGTTTGGTTTTGGGCAGCTACAGTACATGTTTTAAGACTTGTGTTTTCAGAGTACTGAGGATTTCATAAAAGCTAACCTTCCTTTCTTGACCTTTTGTCTGATAGGTCAACCTGTAGCTCTCCACGGGCTTTGGCGGGCGTTTCCATGACAACAGGGCCGTGCGAGGGGTCACGTTGATGGCTCGGAGATCACGAGGCCCGTCCCTGTCTTTCCCTGGAGAGGAAGAGCAGCTGGATGCTAGTTACATTATACCTGGGTCTTATTACCTGCTTTGGGGTTGAGGGTTTTGTGATCCTGTAGTTCACCAAGTCAAACTATTGCCACCATGTGCGTGTGCCATGTGTCTGTGTGTGCTGACCACTGGTGGTGGTAAAGCTGGTGCTGGCTGGGGAACTCTCCAGACTGCCCTGCTGACTGGTTATGGTAACGGTGTAGGTGGTGGATCCTTGGAGATCGCTCAGCTGCTGCTCTGCTGCATTTCCAGACACCGAGATCCTCACCTCCGAGCCTGAGGAAACACAGTCAGCTGGTCAGCTGGCACCAAAACCCGAATGTCTTTTAATTAATCTGAGGAGGAAATAAAAAGCCAAGAAGTGTGGCTGAGGGAGGGAAAAAGCAGGAGTGGGCTAAGTGACCGAAACTGCAGCTTGGTTTTTATCTGGGAATTATTTCATGTAATCCAGTGTAAATCTCAGGTTTGTCAGTGATTATGTGGGGGGTGATGTTGCAGACTGGGATCTCTGCAGAAATAAGGCTGTATTTTACAGCTGAGGACTCTCACGGTGAGGACTTAAAAACAATACATGTTTAAAATATGAGTTACAACTCACACAAAGCAGCATAAAACTCCGTTCTTCAAGTGGCAGTTTCAACAGTTAATTTGTCTGAGACTTTTTTCTTTAACACATTTTCCCCCTTTATTGAAAAGAGAAGTGTAACATGCAACAAAAGATGGGGATGTTGCAATAATAATAGCAATAATCAAAATACTACTACAAATAATAATAATAATAGTAATAATATGCATTTAGCTCCCTGTCCACCAGGACACCCCATAAAGTGCTACTATAAGTGAGTTGCCACTTATGTTCATCCTGCTGCCTGCCAAATAGTCGAAGTGCAGCTGGTGCACATGAGCAGCTGAAAAGAAAAAGCAATGATGGGCAGACACAACAACACTGAGTGTAGATTACATTAACAAATACACAACAAACGCTGCACCACCACCTACCTGTACCTGAGCCGTAGACGATGGCGTATTTATCAGCAGCAGCCAAAGCCGGACGCCACAGTAACAAGGCCTTGGTGTCCGTAATGTTTATAACCCGGAGGTCTGTTGGTGGGTCGGGGACTGAGAGGGATAATAAACAGAGTGTTCCTTATAATGATTTCACTTTATCTGCACCCAATGTGGTAAAAACAGAGCACACATGTAAAAAAAAGGCCAAAGAATCCATCTGAATTAAATTAAAAATACATGCAGGTTAAGATTTTAGCTTATTAACTTATTCAACTGTCTTGAACTTTGTTTTATACAAAAAATAAAATATCTTCAGCAGCTTGTTAAAATTTGCTGTCAGATTCTTGTAGTAAACTATCTGTAAACCTTTTCCCTTTACCTCAGAAAGAACGAAGCATGACTAATGTATGTAAAAAGAACAATATTTCTGTAGAAAGCTATAACCACTGCTGTGGATATTTCTTTGCATCATTTCACAAACCTCAATTCTTTTATATGTACTGTATATCACAATTTGTTACCAAGAATCAGATTTCAGTCTCAAATGATGAGCCAAGATGGATGACAAATAACTTAAATATACTCTAAACATCTACAATGGCAACAACCAGGCTTGGACTGCAGGGGCGTTAGTAAAGTCAGAGTCAAAGCAGCTGTATCACACTCTCTGATTCTGTAGTGTAAAACCACAGTCTGTCTGTGTCCTGCTCAGTGGGTCCAAGACAATACAACAAGCTGAAGTGTAGAGGGAAACCTGTCTGGTTGTGCTGCAGGACTCACGTGTTGTGACAGACTCTTTGACTGGCTCGCTCTCATTCTGCTCCAGGATGGAGATGACACTGACCTCATAAGAGGAGCCGGGGGAGAGCTGTGATAGATCAAAGGTGGTGCCCTCAGTGTCTAAGGACACCGGCACCGGCTCACCTTCGTGAAGAAGAAGAAGGAGTGATTTATTCATTCACCCAAAATGACTAAGGTGCAGGCACACCAAATTTACTAGTTGACTCTGTCCCATCTCTGAAACTGAGCACATGTGGCTAGCTTGTCAACAAACCTCTGGCCTGCCAGGTAAAATGAAGTTGATTCATTCATTTGAAGGAAGAGTAAAGCTAACTCCTTATAGCATTTTAAAAGGCTGAAGCTACTGAAACAGGAAGGAGTAGGGTTCTAGTAGGTGACCTTTCAACCTGCAGGGAGGATTCTGTTTTGGAGAAGGCACTAGCACTGTCTGGGCTGCTTTCACACCTGGCTGAGATCTGATCACACCTGCATTTACACCTCAGATAGGACGTCCAGCTACAGACTGCATTTTAATGCCAGGATAAATGAGGTGTTGCTGGGGGATCCTCCATCATGGGGGTGGCATCAGTGTGGTAACCACATGTGCAGGATTTCATGAAAAACTCTACACTAAAATTGAAGAAAAACAAAACTTCATAGCTGAAAGGCCTGATATCAGTGTGGGCTGTGGTAACTGGAGCCACACTGGAATGTTATATGGTATGAATGCTGCACTTCACAAGGTGTGGATGGAGCATGGCGCGACCAGACAGCAGCTTGAACAGGATGTTTAGCACAGGTCTAGTTACTCTTTAAACTGCTGTTGAGTTCATCTATTTTGGCTACTTAGTGTAAATTTCCTCTAGACAGCAAAAAGCCAGTGTTGTTGTTTTAATGTAATTATCTTCTATAATAAGTCATCGGTGTGAGTTCTCACCATCCTCAGCGTGGGCGTAGGTGAGTTTGAAACCACTAACAGGGGTTTTTGGCTTGGTCCAGGACACTGTCACAGAGTTTTCTGTCACCTTACTGAAGACTATGTTGGATGGAGGCTCCGGACCTGGATCGTACAAAGAACACCATGAAAGAGATCAGTGAAAGGAAGGAAGGAAACAAGGAGGAGAAAGTAAAAAAAACTTATAGAAGAAAAGGAAGAAACTAAGAAATCAAGAACAAGTTTGGGTTTCATGAAAGATAATTAGGTAGAGAGAAATGACAAAATGGCCACTAGAAGAGTGAGAACACTGTGTACATAATTATTTATTCATCCACACATTTGCTATTAGTGCTCCAATGAATTTATGTGTATATATGTACAGTGCAAACATATATACAGTATACAAATCATATACAGATACAGTGCAACAATCAAATGCAGGTGATGGGTCCTGGACAGCAGCAAAGGAGAGAATGGTGACATTTTAATACAGCGGTTAGCTGTTTGCTGAAACCTGAAAATAAATGCGTGGCAGAAATAATGTCAAAACAAAGAAAGAAAACCTGATCATTTCACCTATTATTAGGAATGAACAAACACAAATACAGTGAAATATGAATTCAACACAGTCATCAGAGCTGAAAGTGAAGAAACACATTTAAAGTGTTAGGAATTGACTTTCAACCTGACTAGAGTTTGAATGAGTTTTATTTAGAAATGAGCTCATACTTAAAAAAAAATGGGTCAAAACTCTGGGCTGGGTGTCGCTGAGCAAATTCTGACCCTGTGAAATTAAATATGTACCCTGTTGTCAGTTTGTACAGTACTGACTGTTTTTCTGACACCCAGACTAATACACAATATCTACATTTAACTTTAATATATTATGATTTTTAGTACAACTGAATAACAACTTTAATGTTGTGCGTTTGGACATAAAAGGTGAAGACAGACTAAACGTATAGGGTATCTACATTTAACTTTAATATATTATGATTTTTAGTACAACTGAATAACAACTTTAATGTTGTGCGTTTGGACATAAAAGGTGAAGACAGACTAAACGTATAGGGACCAGCTGTGGTCTTACCCTGATCTGGGTGAGAGATGAAGGGGTGTCAGTGAAGCTTGCTGTTAGCTTACCCTGAATGAATGAGAGAAGACCAGAGCAGCAGTGAATGAATGTTATGTTGTTACTGTTGTTTTTGAAACTCTGATTTGATGTCACCTCAGATGACTACATGGTACTACTAGACAAACTCTCAGTGCTAAAGTGGTTTAAGTTACATTGTCAGCACAGGAACTGTTTTGTCACAGTTACTATTGAGTAACACATCAGGGCGATGCGAGGTTCCCACACCCCACATGTTGTCTTTGGACCTCTTCGATTTATGGCTACATGTTACACAGCACAAGAACAGACTTTAACCATAATTATGCTGAGGAGACTCAAATTTACCTTAGTCTGTCACAAGCAGCTATGTCTATAACTTCTCTCTGTAAAGGAAATGTATGGTTTTAAACCTTCTTCAGCCTGTTTCAGACAAGGCCAAGAGTTTGTTCATCTCGACTCTCCATAATTCAAGTCAGAAATATGGGTGTAATCTTCAACTCAGAGTTAATCATTGACAGCTCGATCAAATCTATGATAAAATCTCCATCCTACCATCTTAAAACCATGTCCTAACAGAGTCCAAACAAACAAAAATCAATTATCAGTATATCTGATCAGCAGATGCTAATGATAACATGCAGCTGCAACACTTGACTAGCACACAATTTGGCTGGCTGAGACAAACTGTGTCAGTGCACATCTGAGACTTGACATCAACTCATTGAGTGTGTCTGCATAACAGAGAGAGTGCTGGTTATGTTGTATGACTCCTAATTCATGAATATGAGTATTTCACATATTCATGAGAGCTGATGAACGAGGGCACACACACAACAAAAAACTACTTAACGGACATCATCAACATCAACTGTGAAAACAAACAAGAAAACAGGTTATATGTCAGCGAAGAAATGTTTATATGGGAAACACATGGGGGACAAATCTGATCAGTAAAACACTTCACGTTTTCAAGAGCAATACTTGAGTGCTTGAAATGAAAATGGAGGAGGCATTTAGTGGATACACAAACATTTCCAGTCACATTCCAGACAAATGATTAGTTAACAGATGAACATGTGTTTTAATCAGAGTAACCTGAAGTGTATTAAAGATTAAAAAAAAACATATGAATGAACAGATTTTTTTTTTAAATCTGAGAAGTCTGAGGTGCGAGATCAAGAAGAAAAGATCATGTTACTTGGTGGAGAGCTTCACAACATTGAACTGAATGTTGTAGCATTGTACAGTAGTGATTCATGTTGCTCTACTGTCACAATGGCTTGTACCTGTACTGATGACAAGCTTCTCCAGTCTGGACAGAACGCCAGGACCCTTTCCAAGCACGGTCACAGTGTACTCCGTCTGTGGAGACAGATCCTCAAAATGGAAGGAGCGAGATAAACCAGGAAGAATCTTTTTCAAGGTTTTGTTACTTTCTGTTGCAGGTTTGGCAGCCGTGCCACTTTGTTTCCTTGGAATATGTGTGACAGCACTTTCGGGAAGTGTGTTTTCATCTTCACTGTTTATGTTTTCTGCTTCTTTGGTTGGTTGATGCTTTGCTTCTTCATCTTCATTATCACCATCCTTGTCAAAGTCTTCATGTTTTCCTTCTCTTTGCTGATCTTTCCTGCCTTCTGTCACCTTTGATCCATCATCCTTTCCAGCTTCTTTCATAGTCACAACAAAGTTTTTGTACTTTCCTTCTGGTGATCCCCATATGAGTGTAAAGCCATCTGAGGTCTGGTTTGTCACATTCACATAGTCCAGAGGTTCCCTTGTGACTCCAGGTGATACAACATCTGGCCCCTTCATGGGACTGAAAGCAGGACTTCTTGTCTGTGCAGTTTTACCGTCAAACACCGTTCTTGCAGTGTTAATTGTTTTTGGATCCTCTCCCCTTGGTCCCGTCATACTTCTTGTTGGTAGCTGCTTCTTTGGAAGCATGGCTGGTCTTGAGGCTGCTGAATCAGAGGAAGTTTGTTTGATAGTTGGGATGCTAGTTTCTTCTTTCCCAGATTTGGTAGTTTGGACTACATCTACTCCTTTATCTAATTCATTCATTTGTGGTCTGATGGTTGTATCATGGCCTCCTTTTTGAGAAGTTGCTATTATGTTGGCACTTTCTTTTCTGCCAGATTGTATAATTTGGACTTCTTGAGTAGCTCTGGGAACATCCCGCTCTCCTGGTTGTTGGTTATGTGGGATTTCAGGGGTACTATCCTGTCTGATCTGGCTTGTTTGATTTCCAGCAGTAATGCCGCTGCCTCCGATTATCTTTCTGGTTATGTAAGGTTTGCGCATAAGACCTCTGTTTGGATGCTGAGGTGGTCTCGAGGTCAGATGTGTTCTGTTTTGGGATGATCTGCCATGCAGTTGTGGGTGATGGAAGAGATTAAATCTGTTGGGTTGGTGGTGGATGGAAGATACTCTACCACCTCTGGGAGTCTGATTTAACTGCTTAGACATGCTTGTTGGGGAGACTCTAGGCACACCTCTGTCTTTATTCTCCTCTCCTACTGGACCTGTACGTCCAGCTGGATAGGGAGCTTTGGTAACAGGAAGCGATGTAGTGGTTGGCATCTGCTGCTTCAGTGTCTCTCTTTCAGGACTTAAAGGTCGAGAGGGGCGAGTCAGGAGCCTCAAATTTGGGTGAGTTTGCTTCCGACGAGGTCCCATATTTGGAAAGGGGCGACGCAGATATCCACCCTTTGGAGGAGGATGGCGAACTGGGATTCGTACTCTTTCTTTTGGCATCTTTTCCTGGTTTTGTTCAGCTCCAGAGGGTGTGGTTGTATCTCCAGTTGCATCCTTCTCTGGTGCATTTGAAGCAGATGAAGAAGTTGAAGATTCAATGGTGGATGTATGTCTGGCCTCTGTCTCTTTTCTAGGAATGACGTTCAAGGGAGGAGGGAAACGGTGAGGAATTCTCAAATTTTGATAGGTTTTGTTCTGAAACAATCCAAAGATTGGTCGTGGGTGACGCGTGTATCCATGTTTTAGACCTTCTCTTGAGGGTAGTAGTGGTTTCCTGTCTCTTGGTGATGCAACATCGGTGATGTGCTGGTTGTTTTCAGCATCTTTTTCATTGCTTACAAATGAATCTGATTTATCTGAACTGGAAGAGGATGATGGTGGTGGTGATGATGATGATGACGGTAATAATGGTGCTGTTTTTGGTGAAGATGAAACTAGAGAGGATGAGGAAGATGATGATGGTGCAGCTGAGGACTGTGATGAGGATAAATGTGAGGTTGCTATGGATGATGAAGAGGACGAGAATGATGATAAAGGCTTCAGTTCACTTAAAATCTGCTTCCTCATTGTTTCTGTGTCAGTAGAGAGGTTTGATGATTTGGACAGGTGAATAAAAAACGTTGTGATATTCAGACTCTCATAAGTGTCCGTCAGGAGTTTATGTAAAGGATCAGGTGTGTAGTCAGGGTCTGACTCTCCATTTGGATCCGTTTCAGAGGAGCCTTGATCTGAATCCAGTGTGTTTCCTACCAGCACTGTTCCATCCTCTCTACACTTGCTGCCTTTGCCCAAAAGGGGTAATCTGATGTGTGTCACTTTAGTTTTGTTCACACATTTCTTCTCCTGAATGGCCCCACGAGGCTCTAAAGATTCTGGAGCAGTGTCATTTCCTTGACCTGTCTTGCCAGTATCTGGTTGATTTGTTGATTCTTCTGAGGTACTATGTTGGTTTGTTTCTGAATCCGCCCTAGACATTATAGCTGGATGTTTTTCATCTCCCCTCTCAGAGCTTGATGTCTCCACACTCAGGTCACTTGGAGTTAAAGCTGTTGTCCTCTCTCCTGTTTTGAAGACACTTGGTTTAGGCTTCTTGGGTATAGATGCTTTCTTCTTGTCCCCCACTAGGGGCTTTCTCAAAGGGCCAGGAACAACCTTTCTCCCTCCAGGCACAACTCTCGTTGCATTTAAATGGAACGGGCCTGAAATATTTGTCTTCCTGGCCAGAGTGGGGCTTTGAACAAGTTTGGGCCTGGTGCCATTTGTTGCCATTGTTTTGATGACCAGAGGTTTAGGCCTGGCCATCACAGTAGTTGAGGATTGTTTGTTTGGCCCATCAATACCTTTAACTTTTACAAAATCAGCCTCACTCCTATTCCCCTTCCTCCCATGTGGGTCAGAGACCTGCACATCAGGTGATGGGTTAAACTCTTGGTCTGGTTCACCAACATCTTCTCCAGGTGCTAGCATGACCGACATGGTCAAAGTTGCAGAGGTGACCATGGGTAATGTCTTCCCTAAAGATGTGAAGAAAGTGAGCATTTGAATTAAATGTTACAGTCCCTGCATGCTGCTGTTGTTAATAATTCAGGAAAGATCAGGTCTAATAAAGAAAGAAAATCAGTTTTAATATTTATAGGCCCCCATTTACATTAGACTCACAACACTATAATTTACACTTAGCCACATATGCATCTCAGCTGGTCAGATCACAGATCTAATTATGATCCATCTTTGTATTCTCAACTGCAAACAAATCAGGGTCGGCCCTCCTCCAGTCCACATGGAGGTGGTGATGCACCTGAAGCTGTTTGGTAACTGATGAAAACACCAGAGGAATAGTTCAGCTAACATAACACAAACGCATGAATAAATTGTAGCTGTGAACTATGAGCGAGATCAAAGTATCCTCATCATGGCTGTAAGGTGCGACCCCCTCAGCCACACAAACCATCCAATGGTTGAAGTGATCAGGGATCAGATAAACTTTGATTTTCTACAGGACATGAGCAAATCCCTTCGCAAAGCACTATGGAAATCCATGTGACATGGAAAAGGCTCACGAAGTGACCAGAGAGGATGGGTCAAAGTTAAACTTTTTTAACTTGATGCAAATGAGGGCGAAATTCATCCAGAGGTGATGCTGTGAAAACTGACAGTGGCTTGTTCAGAGCCAGGTGAAAGGTAACAAAATCAGACAGCGAGTGGATATTTCCACACACTGCTTACTCTCAGCGTTACACTGTGTAGGATTCATTTACAGCTTTTTAACATCTGGCTAGATGGACTGGATTTCAGTCTGTCTTCAAAGCTTCTTGGATTAACACTTATCTTTTTTTCAGATGTGATCTGCCCAAAACACACAGTGACTAAATGTAAACGGGGTCGTACTTTGCAGGAAAACTGGTTTACAGCAGTTTGTCAGTTATTATGCAAGCACAAACACCCATCTTAGGGCCATGGTATCCAAGTAGAACCTGCAGGGAGAAAATTGAGATACAATTAATGTTAAGCTTGGACAGAGGAGTTCAACATGTTTGGTGTCTCTGTCACTGTAGAGAAGAAAATATCATGGCTGAGTTCAGAAAGAATATACTACATAATTATATCCTTATAAGGTATTTTCTCCTACACACCACAATAAAGTTTGTTAGGAGGGGAATGGGTCACCTCCTAACCGGAGGGTTCGCAGTTCGATTCCCAGCTCCTCTGGTCCACATGTCAAAGTGTCTTTGATCGAGACACTGAACCCCAGGTTGCTCCTGCTGGCCGTCCCACTACTGTGTCAGTGCATAGAAGAAGCTATACAAGTCCATTTACCATTTTACAGTACACGTTACAAAGAGGTACTGCATGTGGGCTGTGATATAATGTGTGGTTGTGCTCTCTATTTTACCCTTTACACCATGTTAACTCCCTATCCACTCAGTTTTGTTTAAAAAAGTTATTTTTTGTACAACAATACCATAACTGTGGGTGTTTTTGAAACTGTTGCCAATACTTCAGGTCTTTTTGAACTCCACTGTGACATTTGCTGAGTCAAAATAAAAGTTCATCCACCTCCAGAAGAACTGGTCTTCTGTCCTACTCACCGGGAACTGCTTGGGTGGTGGCCGGTTTGCTCCGACTGCTGTCCTTCTCTGCAATGACAGCGATGGTATACAAATGCCCTGCCTCCAGATGCTGGATGTGGGCAGAGTTTTGCTCAACTGGGATGATAATTTCCTGACTTCCCTCTGCTCCGTCACTGGGTGTGACTGCCAAGCGATACCTATCAATCTCCCCATGTGACTTCTCCCACTGGACCACTGCAGACGTCGAGGTCGTCTTGACGACTTGGAGGTTGGTGGGACCGGAGATGACTGTGGATGAAAAAGTAGAAGAAAAAGGCAAAAGACTTAATTTACAACTTTTTCTGTCTCTCTTCTACTAGGTAATATGCATCTTTACAAACAGATTATGAAATAATGGGCCCCTGGGCCCAGATGTATTAAAGGCCTCCAGACTGACAGTTTGTGTCACCTTGGACTCCAGTAGGTCTGTTCATGAATCCATGAGTGATTCTGAGGGAAAGTAGGTCCACAAATATCCACTCACACTTTTCTAACCTTAGATTTTCCCTGCGGACTTGGCTCAGAACATTTCCTTCTCCTCTTCACGACCCTAAACCCACAGTTTTGACCCTACAGTCTTAGTC
>NW_018128342.1:11668-16491 GCF_001952655.1 Monopterus albus
TACAGCTGTCACAGATTACACCTCTGTCAGGAAGGGCAGCAAAAGGGAAGTATTTCTTCTCTCTGCCACTTTAGCTGCACCTCTGCTGGTGGTTGGTCACAGCCTCCTTTTCAAAGTGGCAGAGTGCACCTT
Organism: Monopterus albus; assembly: GCF_001952655.1. Lineage (NCBI taxonomy): Eukaryota > Metazoa > Chordata > Actinopteri > Synbranchiformes > Synbranchidae > Monopterus > Monopterus albus. The sequence goes on from NW_018128342.1 coordinate 11,801, forward strand.
TTATATTTGTGTCATTACTGTCAGTTCGCAATCTGCCACAGTCGGCTTTTTAAGTGCATGCACTGGTACCAAAATGTTTGTAGATCATTGTTTTGCTTTTCAGTATGTTTTCATTTTACTTTCTACCGTTTTCAGTTTTTCCTCATAGAAATGTGAAACCGTCTCTCAAACCATTATTCAGGGCGCCACCGGACTGATTCATGACAGGTTATAAACCAAGGCAATAAAATAAACTTATATCAGAAAACTGGACTATCGGCCTAATCTTTGTGATCGGGGAAATCTCCAGTGTTCATTCAGGTGTTCATTCATTTTCTACTGCTCAGATCTTTGCCCAGATTGACCAAAAAGAGAAATCACATCACTGCTGTATTTAAAGAAGGATGAATGAATGTCAGCAGCTCACGAGTCGTGAATTCAGCAGAGCTGTTTGCTCCCCTCCTGCCGTCAAGCTCTCCGGCAATGGTGACGGAGTACTCCTGACCAGCTGCCAGGCCTGTCTGGGTGAAGGTGCTGAGTCTGCCGTCCACCTTCATGGTTATCTGCTGGTCACTCTCCTTCTGTTGGGTCAAGACAAAAACAAACAGGAGTCAGTACAACTTTGCATAGACATGTGCAGTAATATACAGGTAGGTTCTGCAAGGGCCTAGTGAATCTGTACAACCTTTTGGTGACTGTGGCCAGTGTCACACATATTTTTATGGTTTGTCAGACATAGACAGATGTGTCGATGGGTTGCAGACACCCTGTCGACATGTCTGTTCCTCAGTCAAACCAAATAAACAGAAAATGTTGACTTCAGACCAGCCATCGGAAGGAACAAACATCTGTAGGTCTCTGTGGAGTAATTAAAATACTAATAAAATCTGAATATAATCATCATCCGGATGCATAAAGAGATCCTCATCAGACTGAACGGAAACCGTGTGCTGTCTGCAGGGCTTCACGTGTGCGGGCGGACACACTGGTCCTGTTGTATTTCTTTCTTCTGGAGTTTCAAAGTCTACTGAAGCAAAACAGAAACAATCCCAGGGGAAATCAGCGATGGTCCTGAAAGTTCTGATGCTGCAGTTTTACTGTTTACATTTTATTTGCTGTAATCACAGGTTTTTGTTTTTCTTCAACCGTGCCCAGAAGCAAACATGAGGCTTCTGAAAATACAGCTGGAAATGATTTGACCAACAGGTACCAGCATGTGCTCTGTGAGCAGAGTTTTGAAAATGGAAACAGAAAAGAGCAAAAGAAAATTTTAAGTGACCCAACAGCAACACTTATTTACATTTTTGATGGTAGCAGATATAAGGTTAATAATTCTACTGATATAATACAGGCAGTCAAGCGGAGAGGCGACATTGAAGCTCCTAAGTCTTGTACATTTTCACCTGATGCACTCTGTAGCTGAACCGTGTGACCTCTGTGCTGATTCCTGCACCTGTCTAGTAAAGATGACGGTAATATTTAACATTTCTCAGAAAAGATGATTAATTAATAGAGCAAAACATTTCTTATCATTACAGCTGGCCGTCGTGATTGCGCTCATTGTCTGTCACTATGTGATTATCAGTCCTTTTCTTTGCTGTGACCTCCACCTGCGAGTGCTGTGCTGATGCGTCTTCCAATCCCTAATGATCGGATCCTGCATTGTAAAGGCAACGAGCACAGCTGGTTCCTGTGTTGGTTGCCTGGTGATGGAGTTTTCAGAGTTCATCCTGTATCAGTGTCTGCATGTTAAAATGCTTCCATCCATTTCCATATTAATTAGGATGACATCATCACAACTGAGGCTCCAGTAAATTCATGATATGCTTGAAACAAGTCGAGGCTCTGTGGCCTCTCTGTGGGGCGTTTAAGGACGATGAGGACTGACCGGGTCACAGACTGGCTCTGTGTCTGCGCAATTATCAGTGTTTTTCTCCGGGACGATAAATTGAATGCCTCTAAAAAAGGTTCTTTATATCTTCTAAACACTCTCTATTTGGTGGCATTTATCTACTTATTTTCAGAAGGTACACAAAAGAGTTTATGCACAAGACAAAAGCAACAGGATGCAATACAACCACTTCCCAGAACACATTGCTCCTGACAACCCAACAACAGTAAACAAACCAATATAGCAAGTCTCAACTTCAGCTCTAAAGGTTTCAACTAATGAGAGTGCACAAAAAAATGACCACATCTGAATGAGAGTGAAAATACGCTTTGCAATCTGAGGAGCAGAAGGCTCAAACTTGTCCAGCTGGACCGGGTGGGAGCTTTTCATAACATTAACCAAGTGTCTAGTCATTAGTATAAAAACAAATCATGCTTTAGTTGGTGCCAGTGGATATTGTATTGCAAGTGCAGATACTGTAGGAAAACACATGAATTATGTCGTCAGTCGGCGCTTCACAGACGTCGCACTTTCATTAACGATGTTTTCTTATTATGTTGATACAAATTTTATCTCAATTTGCTGTTGCCAAATGTGTGAAGGCGTTTGGGTGTTTTAGTTCAAATGAAGACAAACATCTTTGCTGCTCCAGTGTGACAGCTGTCCAGACACCATTTCAGAGTCAGATGTCTCACACACCGCACATGAAATCCAACAGGCAGGAGGTGCACATACAAGTGATGAGCTCTTTCATCCTACAGGACTTTCATTCTGGGTCAGTGAGGGTCCCATTTGCTTGGATCAGTCAGACATGAGTGTAAGTAAATTACCATGGGTTACAAAGTGTAGCTTGCATCTTACACATTTTGCAAACTGGGCACCAGGTTCATGAAGAAATGGTTTTCCCAGTCTGGTGTGGAAGAACTGACCTGCACAAAGTCCTGACCTCAGCCTCATCCAGCACCAACCCTGAGCCAAAACTTATCACATAACATCAGTGTTGGACCATAGTAATGCTCTTTTGTCTGAATGGGAGCACATCCCTGCAGCCAGGTTCAACATCTGGTGGAAGAACTGAATCCAGAGGAGTGGGGGCTGTTAGAGCAGCTCGTTAATAACCATTGTTTTGGAATGACATATCCAGTAATCTGATATGGAGGTAGAGTTCAGGTGTTCACGTCCTTCTGGCCATTTAGTGGCCACACAGGAGAGTTTCTGCCAGTAAAACATCTGTATGGAAGATGCCGAGAAGATAATAGTTGTGGTTTGGATGCTGTTTAAGTGCAAGTGACTGTTTTGCTATTTCCAAAGCATATTGAGAAGGTTCACTTTCAGATGAACTATGCATTAGTGAAACACTCGTCACTGTCAGCAACATTAAAATCAATATCTGTCAAGAACACCTGAACAGTGAGCAACCCAAAACTGAGCACGGTGAGCATGTTGTTTCTACCCGCAGTATCTGAGGAGTTTGCTTCTGCACCTCTTTTTGTTTGGTTGTCTTCATCGTTCCTTCAGTGTTTCTCCCGTCTCCTGCCTCTGCAGGGGTCATCTGGGAGCAGCAGCCATGCATCATGATGCTTTTGCTGTCTCATATGAGTCAGATTACAGTGACTTTACAGTAGAGTGTGGAGTGCAAGGCCTCAGAAACAGTCCAAGAAGCTCCACGCTTTCATTTGGCACAGCAACAGTGGAGGCAGATGCTCCAAGATGTTCAGGTTCTTGGTTTGTTTCATATCACTGTCCTGTTGGGTTAATGTTATAGTCTATTTGTTGCAGTCTGAAGCATTTGATCTCTGAGTGCCCCCCCTGTTCTCACAGCTGTCTCTCTGAGCTGCTGCAGCCGAACTGCATCAGCGTGCAGCGATGTCTTTAACTGCTTCCATATGAACAAGAGTGGCAATAATAAAATAGGTTGCCTGGTTCTGAAACAAGTTCAGATGCTGCTCAAAGCCAAACTGTGTCCATTGTGATGCTGTAAGGCTGTTTATTAATATCAAAAGACAACTGCAGGATTCATGTGAAGACTATTTATGAGAAGGTTTGAGGAAGTTGTGTCACTCTGAAGACATTTTAAGTTGTTTTTACACAGGACTAGAGTTACCAGAGGACCTCCTGTGAATGATAATGATGTCAGAGGTCAACTGCTTTCCTAATCCCAAATTCTTTATATGCTTAATCTGCAGACATCCTGCCAAATTTTGCCAAACACGGAAAGCTAAAGTGGAAGTGATTAAGTTCTTAACATCCACCAGACTGACCAGCAGCACCGTGTTTACTGGTGTTGTTGGCTCAGTCCTAAACTGAATCTGGGGAGAAATGTGTGTGAAATGAGTCACAGCAGGTCTCACATGTGGATGGCAAACCACATGAAATGATGAACTCTAAAAACCTCGATGACCTCAGTCTTATTATATTTTGCTCAGTGTTTCCATAATGTAATTTATATCAGAGATTTTGATTTTGGAGTTGGTGTGGAAAAGGTTTTAGGACTGGCAAGTGACAGATATTTGGTTCAAACACTGGTAATTGTAAGTAGCTTTTATGAGAAGTCTGTACCACCGATGGGACCAAAGACAAGTCATCACTGAAGAATTAAACACTGACACATATCTTCAGACTACAAGCAGCACGAAAACAGACATGCATGACTCATCATGGCGATACTGGATGTGCACTGTGTGGATAGTGAGAAAAGAGCATGCTGTAAATCATTATTTCAGCCAGTCGGTTGTTTTGCCCTTCTCCCGTTCTCCTCTCTCCCTGCTGAGGAGCTGCTGTTGTTGTGACCGTTTGCTGTTTATCTGTTGTCAGTCTGGTA
>NW_018128342.1:16504-18362 GCF_001952655.1 Monopterus albus
AGCTGTGGGCCGGTGGTGATGTCATCCCCCTGGCAGTCACCGTGTTTTTCAACGTGTTTACATGTTTCCATAGCAACAAGCATCCCACATCTGCATCTTTTCCCCTCGACCTCCAAGTATTTACTGTTTTCATTCTGCTCTGTTCGGCTGGAATGTCTGCCAGTGTCGTCCGTCCTCTGCCTCTCTGTTCTCCTGCCTGCCGTTTTGTCTTGAGCACAGTGAGGCTTTGGCCACCTAAGACTCAAGCTGGGCACTAATTTTCTCTGCACACACCGTACGGGTCAGAGACTGCTAACCATTCTGTTGGCTAGTCAGTGAAATGACAGCTAGACACACAAAACCACTGAAGCGAAATAAAATGTCCACAAACTCAGCAGAACTACAAAAAAGCTAAACAGCAAGAACAGATACAAAACAAGTAAATAGAAAGAAAGTCATTTTCGGCTTTTCCCGTTTAGGGGTCGCCACAGCGAATCGTCACACTGACGACTTGCATGTTGACATTTGGCACGTGATGCAACCCTGATTCGCACCCTTAACCACTAGCCTATCCAGGGATGGCAGATGCAAAGCAAGTAAATAACAGATTCAAAAGAAAGAAAATCAGGTGCAGACTGACTACAAAGATGCAAAATGAGCAAAAAAAGGCACAGAATGACGGATTATAAATCATGTGGTTGCTCAGTCTGTGAGTCTTAGGACAGGTAGGGGATCTGAACTAGAGTAATTCTTAGCTGTAATTTCTATCATTTTTACTCAGGCCGGGCTCGGGCTCGCGCGTTAAATGAGTGGTCACGTGATGCGTTTCAATTAGCGCGAGAAAGCTACATTGCGAAGAACGAAGATGGATGAGGTGAAACAAAGGCTTGCCTCTGGCGTATATTTTTTGGTTACAACAGCAGCAGCTAAGTCTGAGGTGTGGCAACATTTTGACTATGTTCATAACGAGAACAATGACCCAGTGTGTGTAAAATGCAAGAAATGTAACGTTCTCTTAAAACAAGCTGTGTGCGTGCGCACATTTGAAAAATGTCGGACTGTAAACGGGTTCGGGCTGTCAATCAAAAATGTACTTGTCGGGCCTAACTTTTCAGGCCCAATTACAGCTCTAATCTGAACATGTCTGTGTTCTATTGTACAGTTCAGCTCCACTTCGCAGCCTCAAACTACAGCTTTATCAGCAACACTTAAACACGACTCCAGTAACGTTACCACGAGCTCAAATAGCAGATTACCTGACAGCAGCCATGGGTCCATTCAGGCTGTGCAGCTCCTCACACTGCGAACAGCCAAGCAACATTTCTGACCAGAAGGAAATGCAACTGATCAGCAGGTAGATCACTGATTGATCAGGTGACTAAATGGGCGCCAAGACCCAGCTCCTCCTGGGGCCACATCAAGACATATAGTCTCCCCAGTGGATCCTGGGTCTGGCCTCAAGTCTCCTACCACAGGGGGCACACAGGAACTCTCTACTTGTATTTACAGCCTGTTTTTCAGGCTGCACTGGAACAGCTGTGGTTCACCAGACACTGATTTCACAACCTGACGTGACTCAACACTGATATCATGCAGTCTGACTCAGACCGAAGCTCTTATCACACACTATGTAGGAGCCTAAGATATTTCATATTTCATTTCACTGATGTGTTTTCTTTTCTTATCTTTTCTTTTGAAAGTGATATTCCTTCAGCAGAGGGCTCTGATATTCCACTTTGTGGTCAGTTCGACTTTGTTTCATTTTACTGACCTTTTCCACTTCCTTCCATTTGACTTTAATTTTCAGTTTCAGCTGTTGTTTCTATTCTCGTTATGTCTGTCCTCATCCCCACTGTCGCTGCTATCTTTGTCTCATTCC
>NW_018128342.1:18399-34742 GCF_001952655.1 Monopterus albus
CTCTTCTCTCTGTCTCACATGGACTCCTTAGAGGACAATTCCTCTGCTCTGTGGGTTTATAAAGATGATCGTGAGCTGTCTACTTGTTTTCATTACATCCTCTCATCGTTTCCAGGCTCATTCCCTGTAGGACTCTTCAGGCACCTCTCCATCACTTCCCCCACCTATCCCTTCATCTCTCTCCATCCATTTATTAGTCTTTTCTCTTTGCAGTTGTGGGCAGCTGTGGATATTTCCTGATGCTGTTGCTCTGGTCCAAACCTCTTTCAGACTTGTTACTGAGCCTTAATCCCTCAATGATGTCACCGCAGGGAGAGCGCTGCTCTGTTTTGTTCAAAAAATGTACAGTACGAGGTGATGGCTATAGCTGTGTGTGTGGGAAAACATGGCTGAGAGGAACCCAGGACGTGTGTGGTGAGGTGAGACGCTGCCCAGTGTGTGTGTGTGTGTGTGTGTGCGCGCACCAACTTCATCCACTTAAGTACTCTGTGCTTGTAATAATAAATTCTTAGATTTAGAAAGTGAAGTTTGAAATTGTTTGGCAGCCCTCTCTCCCTCCCTCCCCTCAGTGTAACTCTTATAAATACCTTTGCAATTAGTAATTTTCCACTTCTTTAATATGTTTCTGCTGCAGATTGATCACAGATGTTTGCAAACAGACAGTCCTGAAGCAGAGGTTAGCAGTTAATGTGGTTTCCTTCCTCACAGAACAAAATGACACCTAAGGGTGTGGGCTCTGGGGGCCAATCAGTCTGTGACACCGATGTTTTTGATTTTAATCACTCCTCAGCATTTAAAGCACATTCAGCCCTTCCACTGTCACAAAAGTACAATATTTGGCTATAAAAATGAAGCTGAAGTATGGAGTAGCCCACAATGAAAATACTACAGTAAAGTACAGATAACTCAAAACTGTACTTAAGTACAGTACTTGAGTAAATGTACTTTCCACCAGTGAGTGCAATATGATAAATGTGCCAGTCTGGGAGTGAACACGACCACCAGTACTCTGTGGCGGCTCTGCCAGCTCCACCTAGAGGCTGTGACGGTCATTCCACACCTCAGGGTGTTGACCTTACACACAGACTGTCAGTCTGGCCCCTGACTGAACAGACTCCTCTGAAAGAGACAGTGTTGCTATGCTGTAGTTTGTGTTTGTCCAAGGAAACCGCTGCGACAGATGATTTGATGCTGTTTGTGTTGCTCACGCTGTCGCTAACGACACACCCTAGAATTATCTTATGAGAGTCTTGTGAGGGAGGGAAATTAAAAGGCTAAACATCTGGTCTGAGAAGAATGATGCAACACTTTTTAAAAGTGAGAATACGAGATGTTAGTGTCTCCCACATTCCACAAAGATGACAACTTATAAAACATGACTTCAGCCACAGCGACTTCACCTGTTACAATCAAACCAATAGCTCAACTTCTTTCCCTCAGACTCAGGTGTTTTAGTGCAGTGCGTTCAAAACCTGAGCCACAGCAGCATCACCTGTGTTCATGACTCCAGCCCCCCCCCGCTTCCTCAAGCTGCTCTTGTATAAACCTGTTTGTGCAGCAGGGGCTCTGCAGCGACTCATGTTTTGGCGATCTGGGAGCACAAACAGTTTAATGTTGAGTCAAACCAACATGAAATATTATAAACATCGGGATGTTTGTTAGATATAATGTGTTCAGTGGGCTATTTTAAACTCTAAATCAGCAGATAATAACTCTAGTACTGTCTGCTGCTGTGGAGCTTCATCTTCCACTTGTCTTCTTCTAAAGTTTGTTTTTTTTCCATAGTAGCTTTGGAACTGAACCTGAATTTCTTTTTATGTTATCTTTGCTTTAGTCAGTTTTATCTGTGCACTTTCTTCCTCTCTGTGTTAATATTGCATAAACCTGAGTAGATGCCACTGTGATGTATGTAAGTCTCCTATGTGCTTTTAAATAGAATCTTGAATTATTATGTTAGTGCACACCTGGCACAGTCAGCAACAACTCGGGAAGTCCTCCCGCTTTGCACCGGTCATTGCACTTGCTTGACTACAGCAGGGCCTTTGGTCTAGGTTGCTCAACTCCAGAGGAATCCCTCAGAGTCCTCAGCAGTGATTTACTGCCCAGAGATCCTCTGTGGGACTTTAAGTCAGTTTCACACATCATTCTTTTTAGTGTCCGTCATGGAAATGTATTTGGTTATTTACCCTGCAACAGTGATTCTTCACTTTAAATAAAAAGCCACAGTCCTACAGTAACATCAGAAAAAAACTGAGACCTCTTTCTTAACTTATTTCTCATGGAGACTGTTTCTGTGAGTTTCTGAAGATTTTTCAGCCAATATTTATTTTTATTCTCATAAACATAATCACATCTTGGAAAATCACGGAAAGTGTCTAAAAACAGACATTAGATCTTAATGAGACATCAGAAGAAGAAAAAGCTTCAGAGAGATTTGCTGCAGCTGTTGAGTCTCAAAACTTTACAGAAAACTCTAAGAAACAGTTTTAGGATTCATCTGGGATTTGCTTTCGTTATGAGAGCTAAACGTTCAGATGAATGTCAGTGTTATACCTGTGTGTTAAATACAAAGCTGCAGTCGGAACATGTTAGCTCATCTGTACTATCTAACAACAGCTCTAAAGAGCTCAGCACGGCATGTCTCTCATCTGTGCACAGACTGTACAAGCCACAGTTTGGGGGTTCAGGAGGAGCCTGAATGTAGAAGCCGTCCTGTCACAGTGAGGGCGTCAGGTGTGGACCATCGTGTCGGCACGGACACCGACCAAAGGCACTACACAGAAGGGGTGAATGGATGGATACAATGTCGTTCATCGAGAAACCACAACGTGTTATGTTCTACATTTCAGTCTGTGAATTAAACTAAAGTTATTCAACCAGCTCTAGGGGCGTTGGTACATTTTAGCTTTAAACAGCAGACAGAATGAGGCTAGCTGTTTCTCCCTGATGTCAGCCTTTATGCTAAGCTAAGATAACCATCGTTTGTACTTTACACACATCTTGCTCTCATAAAGAAAGGGAAGGGTATTTATGTCCAAGCCCTAAAATCCTTTTTATATCCTGACGTTGTTTATTTTATGCCACATTTACACTGACCATATCCTACTATGTTACCAGATAGGTGTTTTAAAATAAATGACCTTCTTCAATTGAAGTATGACCTCACCAACGACTGTAACGCTCCTGCGTTTTTTGTTGGAGATCCTGTGTGCTGTAAATCCTCTCTGGGGCTTTTAAGGACGTTTCACTGGATATTTTTTATTTGGTGGAAATTAATCCTAGAACCGTAGAAATCCAAATGTTAGCTATATTTATTGTCATCTTTTTGGGGTTTTGTGGAAACTGTTTTTACTCTTGTTGTCATGGAAAACACACTGTGAAATGTCTTTTCAATATGATCTGCAGACAGAGCTGCCCTCTGAAAACCTCACAGAATTTATTATAGCTGACCTGTCACTGTTTTCTTTAACCAGTTCATGCTGGAGCTCTTTTAAATGGGACTTCACTGCCTTGAGCAAAACAAACAGTCTGACCTTCTCTTCCACCCTAATGAACAGAGCTCCAAGCTGAAAGCAAACTCATTAGGTTCTGATCCAGTGTTATGGATCTCATCCTCTCAGTGAGTAGAGGTTGTTTAAGGTGATGCACCACAGTTTTATAGCCCTGTCTGCCGCCACATCGGCTGCTTTTAAAACTCCCTGAGGATCTTGTCTAAATTTCGGGACCAGTTTTCTTCTCCTGTTCTTATGGACGTGATCTGGCAGAGATCTGACCCCCTGAGCTCTGAGTCCAGAATCAGAGGGGACAGTGAGGCTCTGTGAGAACGAGCCTCAAGCCAAACACATCTGCTGTCTGAATTATTTAGGGAAATATCTGTATGTGTGTTCGTCTATTTTTTACCTTCCTGTCTTAAACAGGATGTTATCTTGCTCTACATCATTTAAAATTTCCCTTTTTTATTTCCTGCAAATGTCCAGCAAATAACTAATCACAAAATTAGTTATTGTGCTTGTAATGATAATGGCAGTACCAACAGATAGTCTTAATCCAATATAAACCTATAATACCAAATCATAATGTTTCATATTATGGTTTTATGTGTCTTTATAGGAGAATATCAGCTATAAAAGCAGTAACCAAACTTCAAAGTGGGCTGTTGATTTAACCCTGAGTAGTGTCTGCAGGCATTCACCTAAAGTCAGGGTCACTCAGAGGCAACAGTCCACATACTGTATCACTCAGTGCTTCTTGTTTAAGCTCATTTCCTTGAGCACACAATAATAACTCCTAATAACATGCACCAATAGTTGTGCTCAGACTGAACATAAAGCACACAGATGTAAACACAGACCAACCGATGTGAACATGCCCCCACAGACTGAGACCATGAATGTAGTGATACCAAAGGGATCAACTGCATCCAGAACCAGAATGAAAACACTGAAAACTAGAACAGAGCCAGTTGCAAAATTACATGTACACGTGACATGTGTACCTGGCTGGTGAAGGTGATGTGATAGGTCTCATACTGGACAGGAGGTGGAGTCCAGGCCAGAGTGACGGACGTCTCTGTGATGTCCTGAGTGCTCAGCTGGGAAACGCCCGACATGACTGAAAGAGAGAGACAATGAAAACAGTCAGTTATTGAGTGAATACCTGAGGAACTAAGAGGTTCATCACAGTGATGTAAAACTAAAATTAAACTCTCATCTCTCCTTGAGACTAATGCAATGGAACCTGTGTGGAACAAATGAAGCAGCAGGCATCCATTTATGATCCTGATGAATTTCTTTCTTCTTTAAAAAAAATTCTATTGAGACATCCACTTTATCAAAACAGAGTGATTTATGTGTGTGTCAGAGTTTGGCCTCAGCCTCAGTGAACCTGGCTGCTCACTGGCTCCACCACCATAAAACAAACCGTTCAATATGAGCTGCTGCTGAAAATGATACAGAGGCTGGTTTTATCATTAGCGGCTGTATCCAGCTTCACAGTTTGGGAGCTCGGCACAGGCACAGGGAACCAAAGGTCTGCGAGGGCCACGGAAAAGACAAGAATAAAAGGACTGGAAATGCCCAGATATTTGTCCTCAGGAGACAGTGGCCGCAAACACCACTCCAACAGGATGACTGCTTGTCTGTGCCCGTTAAATGTGGGAGGAGGCAGCTGTTTGCTCATATCAAATTTATGAGGTGAATGTGTCTCCAGTTTGTTCTGCTGCCCCCAGGTGGCAATAAAACCAAACAATGTGGGCAGGTTTATGACATTACACTAACAGAACGAACTAAAGGTGCCACAGCTGTCTGCATGATAAGAAAATAAGACATTTATTCTTAAATACTACAACTTTTATATGCTACATTTATAGGAAACTGCCTTTTTGCCAGGTTTTAACCAGAATCTCTAGACATCTTGTGACCTGAAAATTGCTAAATCATCTTTACAAGGTGAGGCATAGCTGGTGGAGCTTTATAGACAGATTATCACACAGATTTATGAACTTTCATTAGAGCCACTGAGACTGTCAGTGTTTCACTTAAGCTGCACTGTGCCACAGACTCCTGCAGAAACATGTGGCTCTTTGAGAAGTTGCCAACATGAAGTCAAGAGCCTGGCAGAGCCACATGGCTGAAGTATAAGTGCACACAGGGAAGGTGTGCTCGGTAATAATTCACAGACTTATTTTAGTGCACAGGTTGGTCATAAAATCACTGAGACACTGATGTAATGTTCCTGTAAGCGATTACCATAACCCAACAGGCAGTTCACAAAAGCACTGGAGTGACAGGCGCTGGCTACCACACATATAAAACATATAATTTGATGTGCCCTTCTAAAGTAAAAGAAAATATGAATTATCTTCCATGAACTCATTTTGTTTGAAGATTCATAAGGAAGAGAAATATGAGTAAACCATCAGCAGTAGCTTTTCTACAACTTGAGGTGCTTCCCATGTGAAACTGTTTATTTGATAAGTTTGTGCTTTTTGTCAGTTCTGGGCTTCCGCAACAATGTCTTCCAGGAATTACCTGCTAAACTCCTCAGTAAACTCCAGATTTGATTCATGTTGATTTTTAAACTCTAATTTCTACCATTCAGGTATTTTTGAACAAATTCCAAATGTACAAAAACAGGAGGATGGAAACATACTTAGCAGTTACTGCTGCCCACTGATTTCTCTGTGCTGCCCTATGGGACTTCAGATTTTGGGAAATCCCTCTGTTCTAGTATGTGGTCAGTTACATTTAAGAAAACACTTAACACTCACACACACAGGTGTCTGTTCTATGTCAGCCTCAGGCAGCAAAGAAAGCTGCTACGCAGCAGTATGAGGGAAAACAGGTCTTTTTCCTGTTAACTCTGTTAATGAAACACTTCCGTCATTGGAATCCCCGCAACTTGATCCAGCTTCAAACACACAAGCTAATATGCTAAGGTAGCCTGGCAACAGCATTGACAGCAGCAACAAACATAGCCGTAAATGGGAGCATGACTGACGTCGCAAATAATGATGTATCAGATTAGCAAAGTGCTTATAAAGGTCATCAGTGTTGAGAAAGATTTCATAATTGCTTTGAGCAGGATTTGAAGAAAAATTGAGACAACTGAGATGGAAATCAAGTTGATGGCAAGCACTGGCAGTGAGACCACCTCCGCAAAAAGGCATACACCAGTGACAAACTATAAACTCCATCAAGTTATAATGTGAAAATTACAGTAAAGCAAAACTGACATGTGCTGTGTGCTGATGTTCCAAATATGTAAAGTGTGCTCCCTGAGGTTATTAACCAGTGGTGCACATGGGAAAAATAAATCCAGTGTGATGCTGGATGGAGAAGGATACTTGAACATGGCCAATGGAGAGTAAGTGTGTAATTACTTGCAGTTAAAACAGTTAACCTGCAACGGTGCAGCTGATGAAAGGAAAATAAGCTAAAGTTAATTTATATAGACTTTCTCTGGGGAGATCATTGCCAAGTGCTACAGGGTAAAAATAAAAGCAACAATTACAAAACCTTTTACTTTTAGACATGAAGCAAGGTACAACCAAGACCTCCTTAACACAAGACCACAGTGACTGAATAGTGATGCAGAGCTGCAGGAACTTGCTAATGATCAGTATGCGTGTGTCCAATCAGACAGAAATGTCAAAGAGAATCACAAGAATTTTGAACTGAAACCTCAGTTTGATGTGGAGCAAATAGAACAAGGCCCAGATGTGTCATGAGACCATTAAGAGGGCCTGGCCAACAACCTTGACAGAGTATTCTAGGCTGCATGTTAGGGGATTTAGACATGCCTTTCTACTGCAAGTGAAAATGGAAGAATTTCCTTAGAAGTAAAACAAGAACAAGGTCCTTTGTGTGGCTTAAATTAATGTATAATTGGATATCATCTGCATAGAAGTGATTTCTTAAAAGCTAGGCATTTACACAGCAAACTAAAGGGGACCCAGAATAGATCCTTGTGGTACACCGCAAGTCAGAGAAATGGTAACTAAGATAGCTAATAAAAATGGTTCCTCTATTAGTGGTTTATTTCATCTAGAGTTAAATTGAACTCACTAGTCCTTCACTACCAGCATGATATTTCTACATTATTATACCTCTACATGATATAGGTTTCTTTAGAGACTACTTTCCTTTTCAGATTAGGTGTGTTGGTGGGTTTGACTTACCTGTATCACAGTTGGGTCCGGTCATCCCCTCCTTACACAGGCTGCAGTCCTGTCCAGTGAACCCCTGCTGGCACACACACCTCTCTTTTATGCACCGTCCTTTGTTGTTGCAGTTATTGGGACAGCTTTTGGCAGTACAGTCTGGTCCGGCAAAACCAACATTGCAAACACACTTCCCATTAACACACATCCCGTGGTTGCTGCAGTTGTTGAGACAAGCTTTTTCAGAGCAGTCTGTGCCAGTGAAGCCATCATCACAAACACACTGTCCATTAACACAGCGTCCTCTGTTACGGCAATTTCTAGGGCAGGTTTTTTCAGAGCAGTCGTCAGTGGTAAAGCCGCTGTCACACACACATTTACCATTTACACACCGTCCATGATTGGTGCAATCATTAGGGCATTGTTTTTCTGAGCAATCTAGGCCAGTGAACCCATCATCACAAACACACTGTCCGTTAATACAGCGCCCCCTCTGGTTGCAGTTTCCAGGACAGGCAATCTCAGAGCAATCTGCACCAGTGAAGCTGCTGTCACACTCACATTTACCATTAACACACTTTCCACGACTGTTACAATCATTAGGGCATCGTTTTTCCAAGCAATCTAGGCCAGTAAACCCATCATCACAAACACACTGTCCATTAATACAGCGCCCCCTCTGGTTGCAGTTTCCAGGACAGGCAATCTCAGAGCAATCTCCACCAGTGAAGCTCCTGTCACACACACATTTACCATTTACACATCTCCCATTGTTGTTACAATCATTAGGGCATCGTTTTTCTGAGCAATCCAGGCCAGTAAATCCATCATTGCAAATGCACTGCCCATTAATACAGCGCCCCCTCTTGTTGCAGTTTCGAGGACAAGCAATCTGAGAGCAATCCGCACCAGTGAAGCCACTGTCACACACACATTTACCATTAACACACTTCCCATGGTTGTTACAATCACTGAGGCACCTTTTTTCAGAGCAATTCAGACCAGTGAACCCATCATTGCAAACACACTGTCCATTAATACAGCGCCCCCTCTTGTTGCAGTTACCAGGACAAGCAATCTGAGAGCAGTTGGCACCAGTGAAGCCACTGTCACACAAACATTTACCATTAACACACTTCCCACGGCTGCTACAGTTATCAAGGCAGGCCCGTTTGGAGCAGTCTGGACCAGTGAATCCAGGATTGCAGACACACTGTCCATTCACACAGTGCCCCCTTTTGTTGCAGTTTCCTGGGCATGAAATTTCAGAGCAGTCAAAACCAGTGAATCCACTGCTGCATGCACATTTACCATTTACACACCGCCCACGGTCATTACAGTTGTTAGGACAGGCCTTCTTTGAGCAGTCCGGGCCAGTGAATCCAGGACTGCACACACACTGACCGTTGACACAGAGCCCCCTGTCGTTGCAGTTTCCAGGACATGATTTATCCGAGCAGCTTGGACCTGTGAAACCTCTCTTGCACACACACCTGCCGTCCACACACCTGCCCTGGTTGTTGCAGTTGTCAAGGCAGGCTCTCTGCGAACAGTCGGGACCAGTGAAATTAGGGTCACACACACAATGTCCTTCAACACACCTGCCCTGGTTGTTGCAGTTACTGGGGCAGGCTTTCTGCGAACAGTCGGGACCAGTGAAGCCAGGGTTACACACACAGTGTCCTTCTTCAACACACCTGCCCTGGTTGTTGCAGTTACTGGGGCAGGCTTTCTGTGAACAGTCGGGACCAGTGAAGCCAGGGTTACACACACAGTGTCCTTCTTCAACACACCTGCCCTGGTTGTTGCAGCTGTCAGTGCAGGCTCTCTGCAAACAGTCGGGACCAGTGAAATTAGGGTTACACACACAGTGTCCATCAACACACTTCCCGTTGTTGTTGCAGTTTCCGGGACAGCTGGACTGGCTGCAGTCTGGTCCCCTGAAGCCAGGAAAACAGACGCACTTCCCGTCCACACAGCGACCTTGATCGCTACACTCGTTGGGACACTTGTCAACGTCTGGTTTAATGGAGCAACCTGCACCTGAAATACAAGAAAATGGGAGAGACAGATGAAGCAAACAGATGTCCAGGTAAGCAAAATGAGAATAGAAAGTTGGTTTTGATACAGTCTCAAGTCTGTTCTGCTCTTTTAGTAAACAAAAGTCATCATTTCTTTCAGTCACACTGTCTGACAGGCACATTCACAGAATGGTGAGAGGGGTGCCATTTTTTAGCTTGAGCATCTGCCCCCAAAATTTCTGAGCGCAGCCATGTTGCCAACGAAGTCAACAGATGTCGTTGTTCATCATGAATCGTTGCACTCTCCTAAAAATGAGGCAGTAGTGTACAAGGATTAAATACAACCCCTCAGCGAGACGCCTTGCGGAAAGCATCACATGAATACCCACAGTAAAATCATGAGCAGTAACCGTTGGGGCATCTTACAGTTCTAATGATGGAAGGTCTTGGAAACAGCACTGGAATGAGTTAGAACTGAAAAGGTTTCTGCTTTACTTTCAGGGGGTGGGGGTCTAATCTTCTGTAATCAGAGTGTCATGCAGCCTTGCTTTGACTAACTATCTAATTATTTATCTGTGTGTGTTGACGAGAGGAGGGTGGAGGGAAATTTGCACTGGATTGGGAAGAGATGGAGACTGAGATCACACTGGGCAGAGATCAGAGGACACACACACACACACACACACAGTTAGCTCATGGTTCCAGTTCTGCCAGGTTATTATGTTCTGTGCCCTGAGGTCAGCTCCACTCTGGTGGAGGATGTGCATGATGGAATGATGCTAACATAAATGTGCCAAAAAAAACAAAAAAACAATTTTCTTCAGTAAGACAACAGTAAACCAGGTCTATCTAAAAAAATAATATTAACACTTGTCAGTCTCAACAAGAAAAACACGAAAAACAAAACAGAAAAAAAGGCAGTTTCAGTGCTTTTTAAAATTTTGTGACCACATTAAACCAGGGAGAGGGAGAGGCCTGTGTCTCAGCTACGTCAGTGGCTGTCCTTGTAGTCCCTGTGGTGTTAGCATGAGGTGTAACAGGTCAGCAGGTCAGATAAATTCATCACCAACAGCAGCAGAGAGGAGGGTGTTTATTCAACACAACACAAGCTGTGCTGCAGTGTAACACCACCAAAACCCAGATGTGTCATTTCACAATGTGATGAATGTTAACGGGCTAAAATTTACAACTGTAAGTGTTTAGACTTGGATTCCTCTCTTCTTGATGTTAACACTCCCCAGAGGGGATACAACAGACGGTTCACCCCAGGATGAGACAGTTTCTGATTCACTATGAATCAAATCATCGCTTTTATGTTTCCTATCTGCTGCACAGTTTGTTGTTCTTTCTAATGTTTTAAACTATGAAGAGCTTGTTCTCATTGGGGTTGGTTTATATTTATCATTTATTCTGTCCAAGACTTAATGGCTTCATTTTGACCAGCTTTACTGTGTGGTAGGTGATCGACAAAACAGAAATGACTGACAGTTATTTTTATTTACTACATGCTGAGAAAGATGTGCTTTACATATGCTTTCAGGGTGGGTGTTTGGATTTTTGGCTCACTAAGCCTCAGAGAAGACATGATTAACTTTATAATAAATATTCATGGTAGAACAATAAGAATGAGCAGCTGGTTTTACCTTTGCTCTCCTTGGAGGTGCAGCAGCCGCCCTCAGCGCCTCCACATTTCTCCCTGAGGGCCGACACCTCCCTCTCCCGCCTCTCACGCAGGGGAACAAAGTCCGCTTCACAGCCACAAGGCCTGGCTCCTGATCCAGAACCAGATGGAACCAATTTGATCTTATGGGTCAGGACCAGAGGAGAACCAGGAGCCAGGTTGAGTTCTTTACCTGTGAAGCAGAGAGATGAGCAGGCTGAGTTATGCTGTGAGGCCACAGCTCGCTGGATGGTCCTGGGCTGCAGTCTGAGGTGATGCATCATAGCTTCACTGTTTCACTGGGCAGAGAGAAAAGCTACATTTGCTTGATATGATTTTTGAAACATGTAAAACCAGTGGGGTTTTTACCTCCTTGGCTCACGTCAGATGTACCACCCTGAGTGGCACAGCCCTCTGAGATCACCACCTGCAAGAATGACAGTGGAAATGAGTCAACCCCAGCACCTCACTGTGTCCCACCTCCTGCATACATTCATCTATAAAAAGCTATATTTCAAGGCCAAATACTGTATATTCTGTCAAGGCCAGGCACTGTACAAAAACTCCTCCAAATACAACAGCTTGGTTTTCAGATTCAGGTAGCTCCTTCTGAAGAAACCTGGGGAAGATGTAGCTCCACTACAGCAACACCCACCATCCTGAAGTACCCTGTGTAACAGGTACAGTATTTGCAGCAGGGATCATCCCCGTGTCAACCTTTGTTGTTCCCCGTGAGTGATTGTGTTTTGTACAGTGCTGCAAAGCTGCTGTCCTTTGTTACCCTTGGGGCAGTAAGTGTCATAAAGAGCCACAATTTACAGCCTCAGGATGGGCTGCTTTAAGGTTGAAAAGAGTGGGAGTCCCACTGCTACGTGCTGCATCTGCACTGCTACCACTTCACGGGGTTTAAATAAGAAAACTACTTTCAACATGACTGACAAGGCATCCTAAGTAAAAATATCCAACACACTGTAGACTTCTCACAGGTGATGGAGGTGACAGCAACAGCATAAACTTTGGAGGGTTCTGTCTTTTACTGGACTGAGCTCAGTATCAGCAGATACCCTTTGTTAGAGGACTCAGATCAGGACTGGGGTCAAAAACACTTGACTGGGACATCTGTAGGAGCAATGGTCATACATACTGTCTGAAAACAGTTATATAGAATAACCTGTTGAACCAAGATGTCTCAACCTGTCATCCAAACCATCAGTCCATCCATTCATCCCAAACCCAACCAACCAGTGAATCACCTTCACAGAGTCCTGTGTTGCGTCCCTCGGTGTCCTGTTGCCTCTGACCTGCAGCTCCTGGGAGGTGGACGGGGTCAGAAGGGCCGGACCAGTGAGGAGGAGGACGAGGAAGAGGGAGGGGACAGAGGGAATCATCGCTGGGGTCAGACCAGGGAAACAGTCCCTCTGGTTGTTTAGGGAAACCAGGGAAGGGAAGGATGCTGGACTGTGAGTCTGCTCAGGAAATCTGAGCCGACTGATGCAGTTTGTTGTTGAGTGTTGCCAGTGTTTCCAGAACTTTGTGGCTGAATGGAAGCTGAGTGTTGCCAGTGTTTCCAGAACTTTAAAAGATGAACAGTTTAGTAGCACTTACACTGCAGGTCACCATTTCTCTGCCAGCTGCTGTCTCGTTGTTTCAGTCAAGGTCTCTGCACATGACAATACTCGCCACTGGTTTTATTTCCAAAGTCTCCGTTTCCCACTGGAACAAAGACAGTAACACATTAAAACCCACCTTAACATTTACATTAGCTCAGCAGAGTTCACTTTGTCACATTTAGCAGAAATGGACCCATTAATGGACCCATTAACGGTTTATGGGCCCATAGCTGGTCAGCTGATAAATCCCAGTGGAACCAGTAACATGCCATTTGTTAACCTGCAGCCTCACAGGTCGACAGCACATGGGTCAGAGCGACGGTTTTATACACTGTGACATGTACTTTGAGGTAATTTGACACAGTTTATAAAAAGTGTTTCATGAAATAAACAGTTTAACAAACCTTTCACTATGTTCTCTGAAACAGTCTGCAGATGAAAACAGTTCAACTGCAACCCTGGAAACAGTAGCTGGACACAAACTGGATTTACAGTTTTTCTAGAGTTTCAACTTCATCTCATAGACTTCAATAAGTCTGACATTAGCCTAACAGTAAAATCAAAATCTTAACTCTTAAAAAGTCACTCCTCTGATTTCACAGCCCAGCATAAACAGTAGCTTTGGATATACTGTATATAAAATGGTTTTCAGTCTGAGGGTGGAAAAACATCAGTCAAGCCACCAAAGAAGCATGTTTGTATTAAATTACAGTAAAAAGATAAATATAACCACATTTAGAGATTTTCTCTCCACATTTCCTCCAGCACACACAGTAGCTGAGCGGATCCACAAGTATGAGTCAAGCCCTAAGTGGTCTAACCGCCCGTGTGTGTCCCCCCCCCACCCCCGAGAGCTTTACAACCAAATCTTGTTAATACTTGTGAGATCAGCTGTGTTCATCCAGCCCAAATCCGCTTTCAGCAGCAGCAGGTTTTGGTGCAGAAGGCAGCTGCTGAGAGCTCCTGCTGCTGGACCGAGTCCACAACATCAGCATCACGTCACTCGGTGCGGCTGGGTGTGAGTGACTCGCAGAAATCAGTACAAATCTCCAAGTCAGAAGGGAGAAGGTGAGTCTCCTACTGTCCTCTTCCAAGTTCTGTCATTATTTTCAATGTTGTTTTAAGAAACTGTAGTGTTTCCTCAAAGGTCAGGTGTGCACATTCTCTGTGCTTTAATCATGTTTTTGTTTACCATCATCAAGCACCCTATCCACCGTGGGCCACTTGTACTCACTTTGCCAATAAGGACTGACGGCCGGTCGGTTAGAGCTGAGCATTAGCTGAAACAGTTTATTTTAGTAAGTTATATGATGATGAGTGAAAATGTTCATTAAGGGCTCACGCTAAACACATTTTTGGCACGTGGAAGTGCTGGAATCCTTCAAGACAGCGGAAACACAGAAGCACGTTGCTTGCAGACACAGACTGGGACTGGTAATTTCCTTCCAGTTAGGTTTCCCTCAGGTTCAAAATTCAAGGCAGTGTTTAGTTTTAGGAAACATGGAAATCCTCTCTGCCTTGAATAACGATTGCCTCAAAGCTTTTTCTCACAGACAGGTTCAGGTTCCTAATTAAAAATTCCACTTCTTCTCCCTCTGGAAAATGTAAGAGTTTCACTTTGCTAGAAGCAAGATTTCACTATAAGGTTGACCGTCAGTCTGTGGTGGCCCAGTCCTGCAAGGTGCTGCCCTCAGATGTGAACCTCTCACGCCCGCCAGCCACATTTAGGTATCTGTTTCTATTTTGACTTGGGTTCAACATCTGCAGTTTAATTTACAGCCCTGGCAGTTAGTGAGTCTGCTCTATTGACTTCAGTGGGAACAGTGAGCTTGTAGAGCCCTGCCTGTGACAGTTGTTCCAGCTGCTGCAACTGTCTCTCATAGAGACCGAGCGCTGCTCCCACAGCACAATAAACGCCACACTTGCTCTTGTGCTTTACTTGTTTCTGCTGCTGGTTTGTGTCTCTCAGTCAGAGATGTTTCCAAGATAAACACCCACCAGCCCAAACATTTGACACCCAAACATGGCTCCTGTAAGCAGGTGATACCAGGAGGCATTCGGTTGTGAGGTGCATGGAGCTGTGTGCTTCCAGGATTAAAAGAAAAAGTCTGATTTTTGAACTCCTTCATTTTCTTCCTACACATCATAATTTACAAGAAAAACAGATCAACCACAGGAAGCTGAAACATCTCTGATGAGAAAATACTTTTGTTGAATTGGGGCCAATCTGATCATAAATGTTACTCTATTAACTGATGATCCACCTTGATCACTATATGTAAAGTGGCATAGTACTCAGAGTGGACAGGTTTTTAAAAGGATCACAATCGAAGCACCAGAACCAGGAATGACAAGTTGTTTTTATTCCACCCATCCTTGCACAACCTAACAACCTGGTGCCACCATTACCCACAATGTAACTCAACTACTGGTGGATGTCGGGGTGTGTCATGCTGGCATCTGCCAATGTAGCCTGGAGCCAGTGCTGCAGAGATGAGGAGCAGACACAAAGCTCTGGCAAACTCACTTCTAACTCCACAGCATCAGACCTGGAGCTAACAAACACAGTTTACCAGAGTTAAAGAGCGGCTTCATCAGTGAGGGTCGCTGCTGAGGTTCAGACATCCAGCTGCCATGAAATCCATCACAGACCAGGATGGAGACTCTTACAGGTCATATGGACACCATGCAAAAGGATGAGATCATTTGGAGGAGACAAAGCTGCATCACTCACTACGCTGGTGGTCTTCACATAAATTTACACTGATTCTCATCTCGTCTGCTCCCACTGCAATTAACAGCAGCACTGAAGGTGTGAGTGCACGAGCCAGCCAGGGGATGATTTCACCTTCATATCAAACACAGTCCTCTTGTTTTAGGACATTTTTTGTTGACATTACTGTTGCAATCAGCCTCATTCTGTCTGGTTTGTGTTTAGATGTAGATCAGACCTAATTCATCTGAGGAACACAGCAGAGTGACATCCTCAGACTGACAGAGAAGCACTGGAAAACCTGGGTTTGTTAAAAATCATTTAGGATGTATATGAAGAAAAAATTAGATTAGTGGTGCACAAGAACATTCAAAACAGACAAAACCTGTTTTTCATTTACTTTCTTTTACATTTTCTTCAACCAATACATGCACAGGAAGTTTTCAGCACTGTGCACATTAAATCAGCATTTAAAAAACATTGTATGTTGAATGCAAAGCTTCAGCTTGTGATTATCTTTAGAATCAATCTGCCACTTATTTTCTCAATGAACAGAGAATAGTAAGAAAATGTCAGAAAACTGTGAATAATATCAGAAAATATTGAAAGATTCTCATCATAATGTCCCAAAATCCAAGATAACATCTTCAGGCTGCTTATTTTGTTCAGCACTTGTTTA
>NW_018128342.1:34803-50373 GCF_001952655.1 Monopterus albus
TGTCTGAATTGTCTTGAATTGAAGACTTGAATTATTAAGTGATGACCAAAGCAGCTGCGGCCAAACAACTGGTTGACAAATTGCTTCAGCTCGAGTTAGTTAATTTACATATTCATATTTCCTCATGCACATTGATGCAATATCACTACTGTTAACAGGATCATTTCAGAAACACAAGATGTTACCAAACCAATGCACACAACCAGAGAGAGGCTAAAGAATCCTCCTACCTGCTCAGAGCTGTGATGAGCTTCTCTCTGTCGGTTTCTGTCTGACTCAGTGAAGCTCAGTGACTGACCGACAGAACCGGAGGGAGGGGGTGGACAGAGAGAGACAGAGAGAAGAAAGAAAGAATAAAAGAAAGAAAGAAAGAAAACGAGGGGAGGGGAGCAGTAACATTTTCCTCATACTTGAAGAATTTTTCCTCCCTCTCTCTCCTCCTCCTCCCCTCTTTCTCTCTGATGTAATCCTGGCTTCACAGGTCCTTCTTGGGCGGGGGTGTGCGATGGAAAACATCTGAACTTTTAGAGGAGTTTAAAGGAGCACAGTGGCCTAATGTGCGTCCCCTGCTCCACCACCTGAGAATCGGCCTTTGATGCTGTGCTGACAAACCTGCTGTGCCAGTCACCGTGAGCACAGCAGCTCCAGGATCGGACACCTGTGAGACGATGCACAGCTCAGCTCAGCTCAGCTCAGCTCAGACACAGGATGCGTATATTGTTGCAGAAGTGCAGGGCATTTTTTCCATCAGCTGATTCTCTACTTGCCTGTTGAATTCACAGATTCTGCTGGTTGGTTGCTTATAATACGTCTATCATCCATGGAAGTCAGTGGAAACTGAGCTTCTCTTGCTTCTTCAGTGGTTGACTCATTAAATTCTTCTTTACATGTAGAAGCTTTCTGGTAAAGGCCGTCCAGTTGACTGTGGGTGAATTAAAAAGGCCGAGCTGTCTATTGACCAATACCAGAGTCCAGAAGTCGAGGATGATCTGACCCAGGGTCAGGTGGTTTGGAAGGGTCACTCAGCGAATCAGGAGAAAGTGAGAATGATTACAGACATGGTTGTGAGCCATCTTCACCAGGTGCTTTCCACCAGGCTGCTATCAGGGTTGGAGTTCAGGCTGTCAAAGTGCTTCGTGCTCGCAGCCTTGTTTCATTCTTCTAATGCTTTTCCAACAAACAGAGATTACTCTGTCATGCAGTTTGCATAATTCCCTAAACCACGAACAAACAATACCTATTTAGTCTGAGAGACGTGTTTATGTAAAAAGAACACACTGCGTTGTGAAATATTTTTCTTTAACAAATGACTATCGTTTTTAAATCTCCATGGATGAATTCTTTATTTCATGGAAATAAACCTACAAAGGTTTTTGTAGCTTTAGGTTTCCAGCTGAAATTTTTATGAAGAACTCTGTCTGACCTCTGCTTCCTTCTGCTGTGGCTCGGCAGCATCTTTTTAAATAAACAGACCGTGTCTGTCAGTGATGACTGGGGTCCACAAAACTACATGTAGACAACTGTTTATTTTACTGATGAAACTGTTTCGCAGGTTCATCTCTGCACTGTGAGATACAGACCACTCAGGGGCCAGAGGCCAAACACCTTTACTATCGAGTTTACTACTGGCCCTAAAACCTGCCCGACCCCATGCTGCTCCCCCAGGCTTCACCCTTAGTGGCACAGCTGGCCACACGCTGCACTCACCGTGGATATACGTCCCTTCATTCACAAAGCTTCGTAATGTATTCAGCTTTAACACTTTTGTAATTGATGATTGAAGGTGAAAAGTGATACTTGGGCAAAAGTCAGTGCTCATGCAGCACAGTCGTTGTACCGTTTCCTTGTATTAATTCTGTGTGAAGTATTTCAGCAAAACAGCAAATTACCAGTAAAACTAACTACTGTTTCAGTGTCAGCCCAGATGAGGCAGTTTTTACATCTTGTTTATTCCCATGTTGTTTGTATAAACCTATGCCAAATACATATATGAAAACCAAGGTTATGACAGTTTATGAATAAAAGATTATTTTATGTTTTTAAATCCAGTTTAAAGTGTTTATACTGAAAGTCTACATTTTTGTCTTTTAAAGTCCAAATGCCTCTCATTAGTGAAATATTAAGATTCAGCCCCTTAGAAAGTTTTCCAAAAGTTAAAACTGAAATTGAGGTTTTACTTGGAAGTTTCTTGCAAGGGCCCCTAATTTAATCTACAATAATGCCGGTAGTAATAATCTAAAAATCTACAGCATGAGAGCCTCACTTATGGACCGCATGGAGGACTGTTGTTGCCAGTAAGAGTAAACAACGGGCTTTCAAAACGCTCCAAATATAGAATAAACAGTTGCACATTGGTGGCTAATCAGGATCAGGTGTGTTGTTTTTCATTTGTGCCTTCAAACATTCGGTCAGATTCAGGCTGACTCACTGGCACGGTGACAGGACATTTGTCTTCAGGGTTATGAAACAGAAGTTATGAAACAGTTAGTCACACCACCGGTCGCCATGCCACCGAAAAACAAACACTACAATAGCTACTCACGACATGTCCACGAAAAGAACGGACCTCATGGCTGCAGGATGGCAGGTCTAGGGGGTGAGAGGGCCTCTGTGTGAGATGACTGGCACACAAACTGATCACAAAGGGACACAAAATTAATACAAAATTTAAAAAATAACCACACATGGAGAACTTAAACAACTACAAAGTGACACAAATCAACTACAAACAGACCAAGTGTCTACAGTGTGACACAGCAACTACAGAGATGCAAAGATGGAAAACATTTACAAGACACAGAATGACCACAAACACAAGTACAAAGACACAAAAAACAACCACCAAAAAATAACTACAAGTCTACACAATATAACAACAAAGGCGTACAGAACAACTACAGAGAGACAAAAAGGCCAAAAAGAAGCATAATAATCACATAGACAGAATGACTAAAAGACAAAAAGCAACTATAGACACAACTCGACTAGAGCGACAAAATGATTTACATTTCTCTGCCAACTAGCCCATTGTCTCATGACTCAGCGACTCTCAGACTGAATCCAGCGCCTGGAGAACCTGCCCAGGTGACTGGTTGTGCGCTCAGCACTGTCTTGTCACAAGGAAACACACAACACCATTATGCAGCAATTTTCTCTCTGGCTCTGTTTTTTCCTGTTCTTTTTAATTTCCTGTTTGCAGCTTCTTAGATTTCCAGAGCTGTTTGTTTCCAAGTCTGTTAAAGTCTGTTAAAGTCGAGCCGAGCACCCAGTTTCAGATGGAGGACGCTCACCTGTGGTGCATTGGAGTAAGTCAGAACCCGTTTTCTGATTATTACTTAGATTCACAAACATCCTTTTGGCCCCAAGGACATTCACTTGAGGATTTAACTTAGTAGCATTTGTTAGTCAGTGTTGTCATGCACTGAGTTACACTCGGTCAGTGTTACTCCTACAGCTTCTGTTCTTATCACACCTAAGTGTGAAGACTGTTGATTAAAAAGCATCTTCACCTCGCTGCCGTCAAACACCTGCACCTGTTGTTGTGGCTTTGCTGTTTTGTATTCATTCATGTCTGTGCCTCTGGTTTGTATGCTTCACTTAGCATCTAATAATGCGGCACAGTGTTGTTTTTTTATGGCTGATATTTTTATCGGCTGCTTTGAATGTGTTTTTAATTTGTGCCACATGCTTTTAATGAGAAACTGGTTTCTATTTAATAGTTCACCGCCTGCTTATTTTTGTTTTTAGGATGCCTTTGTAACATCTGTCCAGATGCAGAAGTGTTTATTAATGTGTATTGTCCCTATTAAATAAATAAAAATACCGTGCTTAATACATCATATTTTTCACAGCATGCTGCAGGTTTCTTTGCTTGTGATTTCTAGCATCCCGTGCATTTTGTTCGTAAACCATGTCAAGTTCAAGTCTAGGTTCCTCTGCTGCCTTAAACATGTGAACCCAAACCCACATCCAGCTGTTCTCATCTACGGCTCATGTAGAGCTGCCAGTCCACCTCAGCGGGGGCCTGAAGCGGGCTCATTCTTAATCAGGCTAGATCACTATGGTAACTGATGATGCACAGCCGACCTGCTCCGGGGCAACTTCACAGGACCAGAACCTGCCAACAGCCTGAGCGCTGACCAGTCAGATCACTAAAAAACAGAGCAACCACTCCTATAGGATCCTGACTGGGACAACAGAGTCTACATTAATGTGACAAATAACAAAAAGACACATTTATAGAACAGCTTCAGGCTTTCCATGGGTCACTGCAGTTTCTAACAAACTGGGGTAGACCACAGCCTCCAGGATGTTGAATGCTGGGGTTTAAATGCACAAATGTTACTTGATTCCCAACCACATTAACAACTGTTGATGTTTTTACATGGTTAGAAAACTCAATAAGTCCTGACATGGTCAGAAAATAAAAACTAGAAATTTAAAGTTGAGTTAACTTGAAATGAACTAGACCCATACATTTATGTTAAGCTAATGACAAAACATTAGTTGGCCCCATTAAATCTCTGCATGGTTTTACAGTTATACTACCACCTGCACCTTCTGTACAGTTTCTTTCTTTATAAATAAATGAATTTGTAACTTGCTAACAGCACCCCGGGCTCATGTGCTGCATCATTCTTCATGATTT
Organism: Monopterus albus; assembly: GCF_001952655.1. Classification (NCBI taxonomy): domain Eukaryota; kingdom Metazoa; phylum Chordata; class Actinopteri; order Synbranchiformes; family Synbranchidae; genus Monopterus; species Monopterus albus. The sequence continues at coordinate 39,452 of NW_018128342.1, forward strand.
GCACCTCCTGTTTTTTTTTTATTTGAATACATACATAATTTATATTTCGGGTTGTTTGGCTTTGACTCTGCATGGATGGTGTCTATTTCCTGATACCGGAGAGCTGGCGTTTCCCTGTGGCCTTGTCTGGTTCATACAGTAGAAAGTGAATCGTCTCAACTACTAACTTTAAGTGCCAAGCTCAAAAGCCATTAGTCAGCCTCTGCAGACTCATCGACAGGACTTTTATGGTCCCTGAGGGAAATGACTGAAATGCCTTAGAAACCAAGAACACGTGCAGGCTAACGTGAAGGCTAATTGTTCCATGTGTGTTGTGATCAGGCCATGGTGAGTCAGAGGGAGAGTAACACAGAGCGACAGCTTGGCCACAGAGTAACAGGAGCATGGATATAATAAATCCTGAAGTGGTAACTGATGGTTCTGTCAGTAACTCTGACAGACTGACTTAGTGAGTGTGTGACCAGGAACAGCCTTTTCCAAACAGGCTCATTGGTTTGTTTCACTCAGATTTTGACCCAGAACTTTAGAAAACCTTACACAGAGTCCATGCAGAGGAAACAGGAGGCATGTCAGGAACCTGATGAACCCAGACAGGTCATCCCATCAAACCGTCTCAAGTCCAGAGGGAGAGGGCAAAAGGCAAAGAGCAAAGACTCCAGTCCAAAACGAGAAAGCCTTTAGGAAAACAAAATCATACAGGCAGACACAAGGAGAGCTGATTGTGGGTTGGTCAGCAGGTGCACAGGAGAGCAGAGGCAACAGAGGGAAAGTCCGATGACATCTGGAGGCTAGATGAGGAACAGCAATTCATGGAAAAGTACAGAAAACACCAGGGCCCTGAGGAGGTGAGGACGTGGTGAAAGCTGGAGGGGAAAATGATCCGAAATGAACTGGACCGGCACCGGGACAGATTCATTTACACCGGACGTCAACTGGTTCTTCCACACTGGGAGTTCACACCGTGTGCTAACACATTTTGACAAGCAAAGTGAGTTCATATAAAGAAGACACTGCCAGTGTTGGCCACGCTCTTGGTGAGTTTAACTTTCCTGTCACTAAAGCAGCTTCTGTGTTGACTTAATCGATCAGTGACCATCAGGAACCATTAAATTCTGAGTCAGGGGCATCAAATGACACACCCACATGTGTTACATTAGATTTTTTTAATTAGCTCCAAAGCAGAAAGTCTCCACCTTAAAGATACTGTCCACCAGGGCAGTGTGGTGAAAGGCAAGTCCAGGGAGTGAGGAGAGAAGTCTTTTCAATAGGAGCAGAGTCATAAAAAAGGTGAAGTCATTCTGACACCAGAGGAAACAGGCCATTAGCAGAGAGCGAGTTTATTATGGTAGCCAAGTCATTAAGGGAGGAAAAACCAAGAGGAGATAATTGTAAGAAATTGTTGTTGGAGAAGCAAGCAAAAGAGGAGGAGAGGGGAAAAGTCAAAGTGGAAAGTAACGGTTTGTGAAGTCTGTGTGTCTTGGCCAGCGCTGGGAAAGGTGCGGCACTCTCTGGCACCGAGGCCCACTTTGGTGAACGGGTGTCAGACCCCCCAGTTAAAGCCCTGACACGGTTCCAAACCCAAATTCAACCTTTGCTGAAATGGTGACATCACTGTTTTCTCCATCCACATGTCAGCAGACAGGCGTAGCTTAAAGCCCCTGCTGTACATTTACCACACTGGATGTGATTAATGAGTAGAAAACAGTGGGAATCTTTATTCTACTTGTGACAACAGAGTTTAAGGGTTATTTCGCTGCTTTTTCTGGTCACATCTGGGCCCAATTATCTCAAAATACCAAAAACTCTTTAAAACACAGTTTCAGATTTGTTGAACCCTCATTTTATTTAGTGTTGAGTTAGTGTTTCCGTTTCAGATTTAAGGTTCGAGCTGCTGCTGGCGCTAGATGAAAAGAGGATCGGTCACAGAATCAGGATTCATCCCTGGGGTCTGTGGATCAGCTGTTAAGTGGAAGAGACAAGAAATGCAACACAGGGGAATCTGGCACTGCAGACGAGCAGAACCTGGAACAAAAATGTGTAATCATGAAGACTCTTTGCTCATAATAACATAAGTACTGGGCTGTGTCTTTGCTGAGTGATTTGGCCAGTTGTCTTCTGGGAGCTGGACTGTTGTGTCATTCTTGGCCGATGCTCTCTGAACAGGTGCTGTTAGGTCAGTGTGAAGAGTGACAGTAGGAGGTGTCCTGTCCCCAGCTGAGTGACTGTGATATGACAGCAGAAAGATCCTTCTGTTGCCGTAACGACTGCAGTTTAACCTCTCATGGGGTTTCACATGAAAGTGAAAAGTCGCTTTGTGGCCTGTGGTTGACTGCGTGAGGTTTCGTTCCCCAACCTCAGGCCACACTCTGTTTCACTCCCTCATGCTAACCACCAGCGGTTAAATGACTCACCGCTTCCTCTCACGTTGACCACAGTGAGAGTCTGCAGCGGGCAGGAAACACTCCTCAGCTTCCTCTGTGTGTGTGAAAGAAGCTGAGAGACACAGTAACAGACAGGGAGCTGACGGGGTCCGTGGGGCACTGTCTGTGACCTCTGTTCCAAAACTGGAAGTCCACCCTTTCTCTAACAAGATGGCCTCTGTCTGCATGTAAACAAACAAAAAAATTACAGTATCACCTGGATTACAGTCATCTAACACATCTGTATTACGGCTCTGAGTGTCTGTGAGACGTTTGTTGAGACCAGGTGGAAGTACTCGCAGGTATTTGAGTCACAGTCGTCAGTTTTTACCCCTCTGTGTTTCACTGCAGCTCACTGACTGTGCAGTATTTGACCATGAAGTGAATCAAAGAGGTTTCAAACTTCAGGAAAATGGAAAATGGAATTAACAAGGGATTCTCATAATGTGCAGTGCAACACACACACAGCAGAGTGCACTGAGAATATTCTGTCCAAAATCCCGTTGTCTTCCTGGTATAACAAACAACAAGCCCACTTCATTGTTAACATCTGCTAGGATGCACACACATTCATGTGTGCATACTCTGGTGGTTACATACACACACACATAAATCTCTTTTTTGTGTGTGTGAGGGGCTCCTTGTTGTGTTCTTCACACTGCAGCTGCTGTAAAATGCAACAGTTCAGACTGAGAATCTGTGAGAGACCAGAGGATTCGGCTCGGCCCCCGCACTCCATATGACTCCAACACAAAGTGAATGCAGCAGCGTTACATCAGGAGGGGTCGGACTCTCAGTGGTTTGTGGAGCTGGTGCACAACAGGCCCGTCAGTACACCTGTGATCCATCCCCCCCCCTCCCACAGAAAGAGAAACTCACCACAGAGAAACAAAAAGCCCTGATCTGCTGTACCTGCCAAACATCTCTTACCTAATGTGTGTTCACTGACACCACGAGGGTCCCACTCAGAGGTTTTAAAAGGACACAAGACAACATCAGTAAACCAAACCTGCACAGCAAGGGCCCATGCAACCACACTTTTGTTTATGAGGAGGCCAATCCTGCACACAGATGGTGACGTGATGCTGTACACATGCAGCACAGGCTCATTATCTAAACCGTGTCAAAGTTATGCTCAGAAGGCAGCACATTACAAAACGCTGCCATGCTGTAAATAAGACGAAGGGCTCTCCAACATACTCCTTGTCATTTGGAATCAGTGTACAAGCCGTTAGCTCTTTTCTGGTTTGTCTTCAGATCCCACTGAAATGCTGAGAGAAGCAGCTGTGTGCTGCTCTGTAATGAACGGCACAACCACCGTCTTCATCTTTCTAGTCTCTTGTTAAGCCAAAGTATCCTGTCAGAAAACATTACTGTAGGTGTAGTGGTGCTTATACACAGATACAGCACATATACATCCCCACATCTGGGCAGGGAATGTTACCATATACCTACTGAGAAATAGTTGCAGATCAGTGCACGTCCCGCAGACAACAGGAAATCATGTTTCTTTGTTATGTAGTATAAAACCCAACATGAAGTCGTCTTCAGGACCGACAGCTGTTCATAATGCTAAGATTTAGGGCTTTGACTGAGATCGGGGCTGGGCCGTGGTTTGGGCTGGATTTAAACTCAGGCATGTCATTTTACCTTAAAACGCTGAAATGTGTCTCCAAAATAAATTCTGCTTTGAGAGCAACTTCCCTCCAATAAAAACTTCTACTCTATAACTGAAGCTTCAGCAAGAAACAAGTGTGTTGTAGGTGCAGTTTATGATCTCCTGTATTAAAAGGTTTCACAGCTTGTTTGTGCTGGATGTGACCATAACGGTGAGAAGCTCCAGGAAGGAGGTCGCCGTCATCCTGCTGTAAAACCACCGATGTGATGGTGACAGAGAGGAGCCCCACGTCAGCTCTGAGGCATGTGCACGTTAACATCTTTCCACAACAGACACAGCCAACACGCCCACTAAGACTAACACAGCAGACATGCACGTGGTCCAAGTCAAAGCTTGAATCCTACACATGCAGATGAACACACTGCGAGTGAGCTCGACTGTGATGCAGCCAACGTGCACTTGGTATGAGGCGGCACATACTGGCAACACCGAGAGTCGCTCTGACTGCGCTTTCTCTGACTCAGAGTTTCCACTGAAACACAACAAGCTTCAGGAGAGAGTCGGAGGGATTTTCTCACCTTGGCCCTGCAGACACATGTGTAGGTACAACACACACACACACACACACACACACACACACACACACGCAGCACAGATGGAGCAGGGCAACGTTCGGCTGCTCCACATTCAGGCCAGCATTAAAGGGCTCAACCAGTCAGTACTGGTGCTGCACCAGACAGTCTAATCAGTAAAGCTGTTACTGACTGATGCTTCTGTGGAGTGACTTTACAAATGTACTTAAAATGGATAAAATAACAGGTGACAATAGACAGAGGTGGCCATGCACCAGGTGGTGACATTCAGTGACATCTTCCCATCATGCTCTAGATTATTTTACACATATATAAAAAATAAAAATAAAAAAAAAACTCCTGCTCCGCCTCAGGGACAAACATTAAAACTGTATAGATCTGTTGCATTAGTCTGTGAAAAGCCTCCATGTTTCCTCTAGAGGTGAGCTAAGGTCTTTGGTAAGTAACAAAACAGCTGGGCTGAGCTTACCCTGTGTTTACATGCTCCTCTCTGCTCCCTCTGTGATGACTCTGGTCTCTGCTGAAGTCTGGCCTTGTGGAATATAAACACTTCTCATTTCAACATGATGCATAAACCTGTTATTTTCTAGCACAACACAACAACAGCTAAAGCTAACCCTTATTTGAAGAGTGTGAGTAACCTGTCGCTGCATCTTCTTATGTCTTTTACCTTTATTTAACCAGGTGAGCATCACTGAGAGCGAAGAAGAACACGATCACACACAAACAGCTTTACACATTCACATCTGGAATCACATCTGTGAGCAGCCACGGTTCTCATTAGCAGCAGGTGATTCATGGTCCTGATGTTTCGACATTCTCCCTCTGCCTCATCCGACTCGTTGTGAAACTCTTTGAGCAGTTTCGTCAGCGGTTATACCTTCCGCTGTGTTTCCTTTGTTTTGTAGGCTCGCCACCAAGCAGCCTGCGCCTCCTCTGGCTTGTCCGTCTCAGACAGTGATTGACTGACACTGGAAGAACATCAAGAAACCAGCCACCTATCACTCCCCAGAGACCGACGGTGGTAAACAGAGGGATGTGCAGCCCAGAGTTTACAAGGCAGATCAAAATTTCCACCTACCTTTGTTTTTTCGTTCTCTCTGAAGTACTCTTCACCCCCCCCCATCATACCTTCACCATCTGGGGCTCCTAAACCCACGCCTCATAAAAGGCTGAAGGACAGAAAGCTGGAGCAGCCAGAGGTGGAAAACTGACCTGTGAAACAGCAGGAGCAGGGAGATTTAAAACCGTGCTCGGTTTCATTCATGTGTTTGTGAATATGGAGCTGGAGCAGAAAAGTCTGACGAGTTTCCAACAGCGTTTATGACCTCGCACTTTTCCCACACGTCAGCCAAGACTCAGCCGAACATTTTATCTAAGGCGTTTAAATGAGATAAGCAGTTGCAGATTTTACACAGTAATAGGTGAGAAAAACATCTGAATTTCTTTGAAGGTCGTCTGTTATCAAAGTGCGGTTGCACACAAATAGCGGCCACAGTGCAGCTCTGGAAGGCCTCCGCCCTGTGGAGGCTTTGGTTGTTAGGGACTGTGCTTTTTGGTGGTTGTGACCTTGAGTATTAGGCTCAACGCAACATTAGAAGAACAGTTGTCAATGACCTTTTCACCTGAAACATCAGAAATAAGGCAGGTTATTTATCCTTCTGTGCATTAGTCTCGGTCCCTGTTTGCTTTTGTCCCGTCCTGTCTCTCACCTGTATCATGTTGTAAAGCTGAATGACAGCAGACCTATGAACATTACACTGATGCACTATAAACTTCATTTGTACATTTTAGATTCCTACATAAACATCAGCTGAACTTCAGTTGTAACACAGGATTAGTAAAGTGTCAACGGTTTTAAAAGTTATCCCTTATATTTCCTTACTTCTTATTAGAGTCAGCAGTATTGCACATTACCTGTCAGCACATCCTCTGTCGCTGAGGGGCTCCAGCCAAAATTCCACAGTCATAGGTCCAGAAGGAGCTGATTCTAAATCCAGAGACAAAACACAAATTTAAGTATGAATGGAAGAAGTGACAACATTTGGTCTTCAGGGGCAAAAAAAAAATCTGACCACAGTGAACAGACCAGAGGAAGTTGACAGCATGGGCGCCCCCGTCTCTCCCGGTGGAGCTGGCCAGACTCCAGCAACCGACGGGGGCAGCCTTTGGGAACAAGCTTCCTGTGGGTCGACACGACATGCTTGTGAAGTTACTCATGTGTCACCAAAACACAGGCTGTCGCTGGCACTCAGCGGCGTTTGACCTTCAGCATTTTTTGCCCATTTTGCAGTTTCACACACGTTTATTCTGAACACGGGTGTCAGAATGTTGTAAGGTAGAGAGCAGGACAAATAAAGAGGGGGCCAAATTTAGTTATCTGTAGCCTCTGAAAACTGAAAGAGGCCTCTGTAACAGCGAAGAGGAGGAAGAGGATTGTCCTCTGTAAAAGGCAAACTATTCATTCAGACACGGAGCTGCAGAATCTGGATTATGCAGGGAGTCGTGAAGAAGGGGAATCAGATAGTGGGAGACGCCGGACAAATGCAGCAACACAACATCACAGTCTCAAAAAGCTGCAAGACTTTTGTCTGACAGGTGCAGAGAAATCATAAAAAAGTCATAAAACAGATCTGCTCCTCTCAAAACACACAGGCTGCAAAACCTCCTGAGGAGGTTTACTGTTAACGTCCTCGATGTCTTAAAGTGACGTTCCCCCAGGTCGTCACCTGACGTAACGGGACGACGCACCAGCACAGGTCCCTGAGGTGGACCCTCTGCAGACCTCAGAACCGATGCTTATTTTTTTATGAATATGAGAAAATGTGAAATCGTCACATGTCTGTTGCCGAGCTTACACATTACACAATCTCGTGAAGTAACTGGTGCCGCTCACCGATAATTCCAAAATGAACAAGGGATTATTTTGGCTGAATATTTACAGATATTTTATGTCTTCCAGCTGCTGGATCCCAGTGAAGGTTGCTGTCAGAGTATTTCCATGTGAGATATTCACACAAAACCAAACAAGCAGTTTTCCATTACTTCTTGCAAACCAAAGACACAACTTTGCGTGACAAAAAGACCATGCTGAGTTGTGTTGAAATTTCTCTGTCAGAAATATGATCTGCGTCCATTTAGTGGCTTTAAAAGGTCTTCAAACCGAGAGCCTAAACATCTATAAACAAGTGAGTCACAAGTCGACATCACTGTCAGCAACACCCAGCAGCTGAGTGTGAGGCTGCTGATTGGAACCATGACCCAGGCAGCGTCAAGTACACTTGGAACATATTTACTGCGTCGGAGCAGTAACATCCAGGAAACGGCCACTGTGTTCAGACTGTGGAGCCCAATAAAGAAAATCATCAGGCTAACAGCTTTAAAATCATTACACATGGTGTTAAACTCACTGGTGCAAAACTGTCCCATTGCTAAGGAGCACGGAAAGGCCTTAAAAACCAACAAATCAAAACAAAACAGAAAGCGGGACTTCCTCCCTGAGCATTTTGTATCTGGATTTCAGAGCAGGTGTCGCAGTGGCTTTAAGGTGCGGACATCAGCCCATCACGTGACTTCGACTCAGCAGGTCGTCCTCTGTTTTGCAGCTCCTGGCACCGGAGACCCGCAGGTCTTGAAAACTCTTAAAAAGCACGAATTCAGTTTCCTCAAAAAGTCCTTAGAAGGTATTAAGAATCAGATTTAACAGCTGTATATAAAAACACCTGCATAATGCTGATGAAGAAGAAACGTTCTGCTCATCGCTTTAACTCGCAGCAGCATCAAACATTAAGGCAGAAATGTAGAAAAAGAAGCAACATGAAAAGCAGAAATGAGAACTTTAAAAGATCCCACACAACAACACCGTGAGCCGAGTCTGAGGCTGGACCTCCTAAGTGGTTCCTGTTAGAGATCCAGATGTGAAACGCGTTGTGGTTTGTGGTCGTTAAAAACATGTGTTGGAGCGAGCCGGAGCAGCTCCAGATCAGCAGCTCCTGCAGTCACATCGCTAACGGGAGCTTGTTTTATTGTCTGGGGACCAAACAGCTGAAGTTAAGTGGTGCTGAGAGAAAGACAATCAGGTCGGACAGGACGTAGAAAGGATCCAAAAGCATCCTCCTCCTCCTCATCATCATCATCATCCTCAGTGCTGCTACACAACTGTGTTACAGAGATAAAATCACCTGCACACTGTCATCAGGCTCAGGGACTTGGATGCCTCTTCTCTGTGTGGTATCGTGTCGAATCCTTCTGGGAAACTTTCTCTTTTCAATCTGTCCACGTACAGATCAGAGGTCAGTGGTCAGGGGCATGCCACGTTTTCCCTCAGCAACCCATCACCAACAGAGAGAAACGGAATAAGGAGAACCAGGAGGACAAGAGAATCAACGAATCAGGACAGTTCTTGGCTGCAGAGTCCCTTGCTCCATACAGCTCATCACCTCGTCTAGGCTTGCACTGGAGTCAGCAGACACCCAGAGCAGTGGCACCGGCGGCTTCACAGTCGAGTCGACTGAAAACCCTTCAGGTCTTGCACAGAGGCCAAAGGCACGGGACAAAGTTTGGGGCTTTGACACCCTGGGAATGAAAATGTGCTGTGTCTACAGAAATGCCTGGTAAGGCCTCGATCTCCACTGACCAAGGGAGGACCTCTGGTGTCTGAGCCTTATTAGAAACTAGTTGGGGCATCGCATTTCCTCTGTTATTTATTCTGGTGCTGTCTTCTCAGCAGCTTCCTTACTGCTGCTAAGGACAGAAGCATCCACATGGAGGTCGGAGGGTGAATTCCCAGCAGCACCACTCAGAGCAGCCAAAACCACCTGACTCTTTAAATTAAGAAAACATAATGAACCCTGGAACAGGAAGCTCACAGTTTCTCTTTCTGTTGCTACCAAGTGACGCTCCCAAATTCAGGGGCTCCTTTCTCTTCCAGCACAAACAATTTTTTCTCGGGACGTTTTCATTTTGGCATTTAGTATGAAAACAGTGTAAATAGGGAGACCAGCTTTTCTCCACAGTGCCTGAATAACCCACACTGTCTGAGGTTACAGTCTCTCCCTCAGCTCACAGAATGTCCCCTCAGTAAGGAGCCAATTTTCATTTACACGCACACACACACCTCCCACCTGGAGCAAAGAGCATCCTGCTTAAAAACTTGAATTAATGCAGAGTGCAGGTACGTGCTTGAATACAGACCGGTGTATTTGCAGTAGAGCAGCCAATGGATCATGGTAAATGAAGGCTGGAGAAGAAAGTGAAAATGAAATCACGGAAAATACCATTACTTTTTCAAAATAAGTCACTCTGTGTTTCTGAGTAGCAGGTGGTTCAAACACATTTAAATCGTTTTTTTTTTTTTAGAAAATTTAATTTTTAGTCAAACAACTAAGCAACTAAAAAAATATAAGTTGGCAGAAATCTTCACAGATAACTGTAACTTATGCCAGTGTAATTTGCAGCTATGCCTCTGATAAAAAGCAGCAGGAGATTGAAGAGGATGTGCACAATGTCATGTCTGTGTGTGTGACTGAGAAGGCGTCACACAGGAGCCCTCCTGACATTAATGATGCATATTTCACTCACAGCTCTAAGAACCTGAACATCTGTCTGAGCCCCCCTCAGCCGGTGTGTTTCACCACATTCAGCAGACAGGCGAGCTCTGCAGCCAGCTTTCTCCCTGATTCCAAGTGGATTATGGAGCTTTAGTCAGGGAGGATCAGCTATATTGACCTCCTAAGGAAGTGGAAGTCCCTGAATGATATCAATATGTTTTCATGCCTGTGTTCACATTTCACTGAGCGCTAACACTGTGACTCTAATTCAAATCACACAGTATCTCTTCCTCCTTTAAACGCTCCAGTTAAGAGGCTTTGGTCTTTGCACTGCTGAAAGTCAGACCACATCCTCCAATTTCACTGGGGAGGAAATGTTGTTGGCAGCAGTGGGTTAAATTACAAAAACAGCTACTTAAGTGTTTAATCAATCACTTTCTCTCGTCTTTAATCATCAATCTTTACTCACGCGTTTTGCTGCAGTGTGTTGCTCCTCCAGCTGCACCAGGTGCCGCTGTCCTCCACCTGACTGCACCTGGCTCCTACCAGGTGCTCACTGCTGCCCCCGCAGGCTTCACCCTGAAGAACATCAAGACATGGAGTCACCCTTGAGCAGGAGAGCAGTAATGCAGCACCTGCTCCAGTGATTATGTTGATTTTAACTCTGCATTACAGTTTTATTTGATGTACTTAGATGATACCTACGTCATGCCTCTGTTGCTGTTCCTGTACTTTTACCTAC
>NW_018128342.1:50413-53647 GCF_001952655.1 Monopterus albus
AAGCGAAGCCTTAAAGGAAAACGAGCCTTTTGACCTTCTGAAATATCTGAGCAGGAAGCGTTGACTTTCAGTCACAGTGCTGTAAAAATAAACATAGAATGTGGGCAACAGGAAATAATGAGTGAATGAAAACTGTGTGTATTATGACACAGCAACAGAAAGGATTCCAACTTGTACTGGAGCTGTAGAAATGTACAGTGTCCCAACTAAACTCCTGTTACTCATCTGATGGACAGAAATGAGCAGTTTCAACTGTAACAGAAACTTGAGAAGTCCTCGTGTTAGCACCATAACTTAGTTTTTAATGGTCTGCCATGAAAAGTGAGGAGCATCGCGCAGAGAGAGAGAGAGAGACTAACGGTGTGTTCTCTCTCTCTCTCTCCGGTGTCTGTCACCAGCTGCAGATTTAAGAGCTGAGTCTTCGAGTTCTGAGGTGGAAAACCACCATTAATACTGAGCTGTGAAACCAGGCAGTGATGTGTACACACCATGACTTCATCCATCACACTCACAGTTAGAGAACGATATCACGCTGAGGATAAGTAATCAACTCACTGAGCTGCCGTGGCAGCCACTTCCCTGTGTGCGATTCTTCCACTGTTAATTTATGACATTTGGTTTCGACAAAGACACATTAATGCTTTTACTGAAGCACTGATGCATTTATGATCACTGTAGAAACTGTGTATTTTCTTTTGTCACCCACATCGAGGTCAGGACCTTGTGGCACCAAATACTCAAACTGTGGGTTCTCACTGCTGTTATCCCTTGTACCCCTTCAGTCTGTAATTTATTGTAAATGAAGCACACAAATAAACTGAACGATTATAAAAGCTAATGAACATTTAGAGTAAATTAATAAAATGTCTTTTCAAATCTGTCTGACATCAGCTTCCTGCAGCAGCTGAGTTGATGAGCTGCAGGCTTTCTCTGCAGAGCTCTAGCGCCCTCTGCTGTCAAAACAAAACATGCATCAGCAAGAAGGAGCATTAAAGGGAAAGTTCACCTAATAAACAGAACATTGGATAAAAACTGATAGTGGATAGTCGACTAACTTCTTCTTCGCTGATTAATTTGATCAGTGGGGATTAAATGTTGCTAAATGCAAGGATCACGGTGCAGGGAGGGTCTCCAACAGCGCTGCCCTCCACCCTCTGATGTGTCAGGGCTGCTTATTAACATCTGACAACAGCTGTTTTCTCGACTCTATTCTGCACCACGTCACCGAGCCCTCAGCTTCCACATGCTATTTATAGCTGAACAATCAGTCAGCCTGAGAGCTGGGGGGTCTCGGCCTCTGGATCCACATCTCTCTCACATCTGGCAGTTTCAGAACTGATTGACAGCAACGTTAGTACAGACATTCACACTCTCCAGAGGATGACTGAGTTTTGGCTTCATCATCTGGTCAACATTTTAATGTGTCCAGTAGATTAATGACCAGTGGTGGGAGTACTCTCATCTTACTTAAAAGTAGTACTACAACAGTGTAAAAACAGAATTACAGTACAAATACATTAGTCTCAGAAAGTACATGAAATACCAAGAGATCCTTTGTGGCTTTACCTCGCTTGTTTTACATGACTGCACTAAAATTTATCTTGCACCTGTTTTTCCTGAAGCGTGAACATCAGGAAAAAGTCTAACATTCCTGGTTTCTTTCTTCAGAGAAACAAACAGACGTCACCATGAAAAGTTCAGCCATGTAGCTGCTGTGAATGAAGATGAAGAGGAGCGTTCAGTTGGATTTATTATCTTTATCAAATTCATTGCTTTATTTCCAACAAACAGGTCAATCGCCTCATTTCATGAGAAGGGATGGAATTAGATTTAGGATTTATTTAATTTCCATTTAAATAATGAAACAAAAACAAAGGCAAACTGTATACGTCTTATTTACATTTCATCTTTACCACAGATTTCATGCTTTCAGCTGTGTTTGGTTGAATTATACCTCTTTACAAATGATTTTAAACATCTGATATAAAAAATACAAAAAATGTACTAAAGAAGTGAATGAAACTGATCAAATCATGAAACTCAGGTCTGATGAAAAATTCAACAGAAAGTGAGAATCCTTGTCCCACCAACCAGAGAAACAGTCCACAAGATTTGCACAAAAAAAAAAAGAGTAAACAAGTTTCATGAACTAGCTGTTAGTAAAACTCCACAAAACTATTTTTTTCATTTCTGCATTTCTTTACACAAATAAATTCATAAAAAAGAATTTAAAAAACAAAGGACAGCATACGTTTTCCTTTCTCTAGACATGGAAAGTGTGTAGTGCACAGCAGAGAGGACACAAAGCTTCACACAGAAAGAAAACAAGAAATCAGAGCCAATAATAAACATGTTCAGATAAAAACAGTAGTGAATGTGAAGCAGCAGCCTATTGGCTTAGCTTAGCAAGTGGAAAGCCAGCCCAGCTACCAGCACCTCTAAACCTCAGTGATCAACATACTGATTCAACGTTTCATGGGTAGGTAAGTGCTGCAACGTTCCATCCCCCAAACCTAAAAGCTCCTGACACAAAGAGGAAAGATGTGCCTTTCTTACTGAATGTTTCGATGTTTCCGCTAGAAGAGATTCAGGTTTGTTCTTTTGCAGGTGGTAAAAATGTGAACGGAGAAACTTGCCAATCTTTGTGTCTCACAGTTTTGTTGCATTAAACAGCTGTAGTCTTAAAGGAACAGTCCAGCTATCTAGCAGTGCACTTCCATTAACGTGGATTTGCCGGAGACAAAAACAAACAAAAAAACTGAAGCAGTAGAAGCTGACATATTGTTTCAGTCCGAGGTCGAGCCACTAAAACTCAGGATCCTTCATTTCCCAACATGCAACTTCCCCCTCTCCAGAGTAACAGCTGCATTTTCAGCCCCTGCAGTTCAGACTCAACATCCTACATTTCTCATAATGGGAGTAAATTAGTTTTTAAATGCCAAATTGCTGTATTGTCCCTTTAACATGTACAAAATCTAGAGAGAATTCAAGTGTTTAGACTCATTAGAAAATGATCAGATTTCTGGATTCAGATGTGATAAAATGTTGAACTTCAACCCTATTGACAAAAACAGAAAATAAAACAAACAAGGTTTTGTGTATTAAAAAAAAAAAAAAACTAAAAAAAGAACTTGTTCCAGGAGCAACATGCTTTACAAAATATTTGACAAATTAAACATAAAATAAAATTCTGTTGTGTGGGTCAGGTTGTGGTTTTGCCAGCAACCTTCTCGA
>NW_018128342.1:57977-59880 GCF_001952655.1 Monopterus albus
TATATATATTTCCATAAATATTCTGTATCAGGAGAGAAAGTCCCGAGTTCGAACTATGAGCATAAGGAAACGGGTAAGGGCGGCTGGTCCGCTAAACACAGGAACAGGAAATAGAAAAACTCAACACATGCCTGTTTCTTCACTGAGTCTCTAAGGAACTAAGGATCTTTTCATCTTTTTTCTTTTCCCGTGTTGCCAAAAGACAAATTAAAAAACAACAAAACTATAAAAACGTGACACAAAATATCTACAGAGTGAACACTGACATTTACAACTATTAAATAATCCCCATTCAAAACAACATGGATTTTCTACACAAAACAACAACAAAAGACAAATCTGACAGGTTCCACATGAAGAAGGACCTTTGTGTAACGTGCTGGAACAGGCAGGTGAAGAGTCTTTGACAGTGATTTGATTCTGCCGGTTAGAGACAGGCCTTTGTCTCTGTTTTCTGATGTTTTACAGACATTCTGTGTGGCAGACTACACATCTGTCTGGTTTCCTGTTTGTCAAAAGCCACAAATGGTTAATTTCAGTTTCTTCAAACCAACATCAGGATCCCACTTCATGCAGGAGCCGTCAGCGCTAGACACCAAACACCCAGACAACACGGTTTATTGCCTTCTTCTCTGGATGTAGTCTGAGTTCAGCAGTCACAACAACACTCGTGCCACAGGAACACGACAGAGCGGGATGTCAGTAGTGTCGAGGAAACACGTTCCTCTGCACAAACTCTCCAGTGGCACGGGATGATTTTGCTCCCATTAACGAGAAACTGCTTTACTGCTGAGGTTGGTTTGTGTTCTGTGAGATGCAGTAAAACATTCTCTGATAACTTCAAAGTTCTTGTTGCAGCTGTAAGTGTGCAGCCCTGCAGCGCCACCTGTCAGGACCAACAAGTGCTGCAACAACAAGCGTTAGTCTTTCAACATGATGTAAAACCAACGTTTGGGACTTCACTACCCACATAAAGTCACCGACACTGAACATTTTCACTGTTAAACATTAAAACACAGCAGTGAGCGCGGCTGTGTCTGACTTTCATTTTAGAATTTTGGTCTTGTATAACAGGGCATTAGCTTCTTAAGATTTTATTTCATGTTTAAACCCCAAAACCTGCAAGAGGAGGCGTTTAGTGACAGTAACTGGTGGGATTTTTGTACAAACTGGAGATGCCACAGGGTTTGGACGTTCCTCTCAGACAGTTTACCGTCAGACTAATCCCCCCTGTTGTCTCCCTCCCTTCCTCCCATCATCACCATGGCAACACCTCATCAAACTCCTTCTGACTGGCTGATTAGATATTCGGACGTCTGTTGGGGGGCAGGTAAACGATGCCTTGGAGACGATGACGAGGATGCTGAGGAAGACGAAGATGAGGAGGAGTGATGCTGGTGGCGTCCTCGGAGTGAGGTGTGGTTGCCGTGGTGATGGTGGTGGGGAGGTGAGGAAGGGGAAGGTGGAGGAGGGTCGCGGAGAGACGGTGGGACGGCGGAGAACTTGATGGGGACGATTCGAGTATCCATGACCTCGCAGTCGACCTGCATCATCATCTCGTAGCCCTGAGAGGAGTTATACAGACTCTCTGTGGTGGGGGGGGTTCACATACAAACAGCCATTAGAGCACTACACTGGTGGCAACTGGTGGTTGAATCAACACAAACCAAGATTTACTACAGCACTGTTGAAACCGACTGCTGAGCCAGGGGTTCCTAATAAACTGACAAATGAGTGCATATCACAACATGGCATGGAAACCTCTTGTGAGCAGAGTCCACTACCCGGACAAGTGGCTTCCAGAGGTGTTGACTAAAGTAGCGTCCAGTAGGGCTGGGTGTCACTGGGTGTCTGCACATTTAGACTCACAAACTGAGCTCTGTCGCCTGAGATCACTGCTCGG
>NW_018128342.1:59911-64481 GCF_001952655.1 Monopterus albus
GCATCTCATTTCTCTTAACTACTCTGACTGGAACAGTAATCCTATCCTTCTAGCATCGTGATGACAGAATGACCAGCATCACTTACAGCACGGTGACAACTCCAAATAAATGCATCATGGCTGTTTATTAAGGTTTTCACTTGGTTGTCAGTATTAGTGCTTCTTTAGCATGTGCAGTATTTCAAATAGCAGAGAAAACATGGTACATTTTACAGTTTCCTTCCAGCTTATAGAGCCAAGTATTACATCTAAATGAAACCTTAACGCAGCACCACTAGCTTGACTGATGCCACTCTGAGCTAAAACTAGCACACAGATGTAGTGAATGTAAGGCCCAGCAGTTCACCTCCAGACTATAACACTGAAATATTCAGTGAAACACTCACCGTTCACAGACATTGCCGGCATCACCAGAGACATCTTGGGCCGGCTGGTTTTATTGTGGCTGATGGCCGGTAACAGCAGGTGGTCCTGTGGGGAGAAACACAGGTGTGGATTCACTGTGGGCTGCTACATCTGCTGTGTGCTGAGCTGGAGGACAAAGACACGCTAGCAAAAGGTAACATTAAGGTAAACGATGCATCATCATCAACCAGAAGGTTGAGTCCTGATACTACAGCGGTAGCTCCGAGGGGTGCAGTCCAAGCCGACATGTTGTGGTGTTTCTCTAGTTTGTCTGGATTGAGCTCCATTGTCTTACCCGTCTGAAAGAAACGACGTAGAACGTGTCCTCTCTGCGGTCGATGGCATCCAGGAAGTCGCTGTAGGTGACCTCAGGACCAGGAAGCAACTGCAGTTGACTGCAGACAGCAACAAGAACCAGGAGGGAGACAGAACAAGTGCAGGGTCATTGTTAAACTCGGCTCCAGGAGCACATAACGGTTCCCTCCTGCCTGGAGCTGAAAGACAGTTCTTTCTTTAATGAATTAAAACACCAAAGCAGTTGACACACAAACCGAGTTCTAGCTGCAGTGGTTTGGATGTCATCTGGCTTCTTGTTTTAGCTTTTGGATCAAACAATGAAGCATAAAAAAATGAATGAGCAATGTTTAAACTATTCCTGTTTCACTTCTGGATGTTTTGCTTTTTCAGACTCCTGAAGTTTTAGTTTCAGACTCAGTTCCAGCCAGCGGGAGCACATGGTTTTCACTATTAGTTCTCAGTTTCACAACAGTTTGCATTTCTCTTGACACTTGGAGTGAAATAACTGACAACTGTGTGTGCCTGCCTCACTGGGAACTTAGAGGAGAAAGTAATAATGTGTTTTAATAAGGAACAGTTTGCCGTACCTGTCTATGGTGCGGTGAGCCTGGATCGGCAGATATCTGGAGAAGTTGCTCTTCCTCAGCTGAGCTTTCTGCATCACAACAGAGTTACACAATCAATGGGAATTTACCTCTGATTAGTTCATCTACAAGGGACACAAAAGAAAGTACGCATGCTAGTTTACAAATAAATCCTTTCCTGAGAGTTACTTTAGCTGAACATAATCAGCAACTGTGTGTTTTCCTCCTTGTTAGAAAACAAAAAAGCCGAACTCAAAACGCAAGGATTCACTCGGTTTCTTTGCTGTGAATTAAAACAGCAAGCTTGAGGAAACAAGGTAAAAGACAGGGAGAGCAGCTCCAGCATCAGCACTGGAAGAGGAAGAGGAGGACGTCCCCTACCTGGGCCATCTTGGCCTTCTTGGCCATCTTTGCTTTCCCTCCAGACTTCTTACGGTCGATCTGATGGCGGTGAACCCAGCCCCTCAGCTCGTCCGCCAGCCTGGAAAACAACAGGCCAGGTTAGTGAGCTTGGAGCAGCAGGGAGAAACACTACAGTGACAGAGAAGCTCAGACGACACGACGTATGACATATGATTTCAAATTCTGAGGAAGGAGGGCAGGAACAGATCGTAGCAGTTTACTCAGCGGTTTATGATTAAAATTAAGTTAAAAACAAAGGTGGGGAGATGAAGGAGGATCAGAGAGCAAACAGTGAAGACACAGACTTGTGATACAAAGAGGAGCTCCGCCGTGTCTGACTGACCTGAGCGACTCGGAGCGGTTGAACTGTCTGCAGTCTGACGAGGTGAAGTAACGGTCAATGTCCTGAAGAACCAGGTCCTTCACGTCACTGAACACGTCACTCAGGTTCCTGCAAACACACAGGCAGACATTCAAACAGACTGAGCACTGGTACAGCACATGGCCTGCTACAGGATGTACATGAACAACACTCAGGAAGTCCACGTCAGTGTTCAAGGAACACAGTTCTTCATATCCAGCCAAAAAAAAAAAACCACTGTGACAATGGCAGTGAGCGACATGTTGAAGAGCCAGTTCTGGTAAATGTGTCTGAAAGCAAGAGTGTCTGCATTCCTCTTTATCAGCTGGAGAACAGGAGTGTGAAATTCATCTGTCTACTTTGACTTGCTCACACTGTCGGTGACAAATATTTGAGAGAGGAGAGGCGGTTTCTAAAACAACATGAGAACATGTCACAGCTCATAACCTCTGAGGTGTAGGAATCAGTAATGAAGGCTGAAGCTGAGCTGACAGCGTCGTTCATCTGCTGTTTCCTCTCTGAGCAATTAGACTTAGTTTTCTTTAGCTTGTACAAACTAAAGGACCCGCAGCTTAGTAAACCATCTCGGCTGAACACTGCTCATGTCAGTGTTTCAGTGTGTTCTGCTCCTCTCACCTGAATTGAAATGCCTCTGGAGCATATCTCTCCGCCTCCCCCTTCTTCCATCGATCATCCCCTGGGTCGTCCTCCATCTCTGTCCTGTCCTCCGCTCTGCTTGGAGGCTCAGCAGCCACCTGCCCGATGTGGTTGGACCTCTAGCAGCTGGCGTCCTGTAAATGACACCACGCTGTCCTGCAGGCCTGTCGACAGTGTCTTGTCTGTGATGCTGCAGAGACGAATACCAGTGTGACTTAAGTCTGAGAGTTAAAATAGTTCTACATTTTTCTGCTCTATGTGCAAAAGTAAGTAAGAAAACACAGAAGCGAGTCATGAAGAAGAGCAGCTGCATCTGAACCTGCAGCTCATCTGGATTCTGAAGGGAGTCGTGTGTGCAGGATACCTGACGGGTCCAAAGCTGAAGGTCAGAAACAGCAGAATGGCCATGACACAAACGGCTCTCTTGTTACTCGCAGAGTCGCTGCCCTGAAAAACAGAAAGAGAAGCAACCTGGACTGTTAGCAGTGCTCGTTGTTCAGAAAGACTGTACATATACAGAGAGACATACTAATATACAAACATTTACACTTCCTTTGTGACTTCTGTTTTTTTTTTTTTATTCTTTGTACTTATTTTCCTCTGTGTCCATTAATCAAATTGTTTAAACTCTGACATTTATTCTGTCACAGCAGTTACCAACACCTTCACAGTACATGTGCCTGTCTGGTTTGCAGTGTATGAATTCCTGTTCGACACTTTCACACCAGTTTCCAGCATCAGGGTTTACAGGTTTAACTGATTTGTCTCTTTTGTTTTCTGCAGGTCAGACTGGATTTCCCTGTCTCACCCCGACCTTGCTCAACATGTTAACTCAATTCACATGCAGCAGCTGTACTATAAACTCCTCTACGTGGTAAATAACCATGTAGAAGTATTTACTTAAACTTTGTATTTTAAGACAGAAGCTGTCACTTTTGAATGAGTCTTAGTTGCTTTGCTTTGTAATGTTTTTTTCATATGGACAATTTTAGTTTATGCCGTTTCTTGCCATGTGTTCTGCACCTTTGTTTTTACTGGGCATCACCTGCCCAGGGTCTCTGGATGAAAACTAGCATGATAAAGATGATGATTAATTACCAGTGTTCTTGGTAAATAAAACTGCACATTGCTTTTGGCACTGAGAGCAGCCCAGAAAAATAAAGCTCATCAGAAATGGTGAACAGTAGAGGATGGTTATGCAAGATTAAACTGGAGGAGAAAGACGAAAGGTGGCAGCCCTCCAAACCCTTGTTGTTGGTTTATGTGTTGTTTGGGTTAAAGGGGGAGTTCAGAGGCAAAGCTGAGGAGAAAAACAGGGTCAGCTCCACTGACCCTCACCTCTTTCCCAGCTAGTCTCTCCCTCAGCGCCTGGTTCTCCCTGCGAAGTCGTTCGTTCTCCTGCTGGGCCTCCCTCAGCTGCGTCTCCAGATTCTGCAGGTACTCCTTCTTCTTCTTCCTCGACTGGCAGGCCGACTCTCGGTTCTTAATCATCCTCTGCTGCCGCTTCAGCACCTTCATCTGCATGAGGAGGATGAGGAGGCAGAAGGCAGATCCAACAAACAGAATTGGGAATGAGTTTGAAATAACAGAAGACAAAGGGACAGAGTTGGAGGAACAAGGAGATTCAAAGCATGAATAAAAAAATTTTAAGAAATAGAGGGATGAGCAGGAGGATGTTGACAAAAGACATGTGAGAAGAGCAGAAAGATTAGATGACAGGAAAGAAGAGAGAGAATAAGTGAATGGGGAAAAGAAAAAAGGGAACAAAGTTCAACAGATACATGATACAATCAACAACCTGAGGGTAACAGTGTTCATACATCACAGCAGTTATGTAGAGTAAGAGGTGTCAAGCGGATCACAG
>NW_018128342.1:64544-96016 GCF_001952655.1 Monopterus albus
ATTTCATAAAACCGTGAGTCGGTGTGTCCGGCCTACTCACATCAACGTCGTTGGAGTTGTTGCCAGGTAACGCCGAGGTTGCCGGGACGATGGGTTTACTGGTGGATGGGGCTGTGGGGTTGGAGCAGTGCTGGGAGATGCTAGGAGAGACGGGCTCCACTTTGACGATGGCTGGAGCTGAACCGAGACAGACGGACTGAGACAGGACAACTGGAGGAGGAAGAAGACAAGAGGAGACGGGTCATTGCTGCTCTCATGCTGCAGGAAGGCACAAACACCGGCAGGCAGCAAAGCGGCCGTTAAGAACCCAGATATCACCAGAGCGATGTTACCTAATCAAAACAACCTCTGCACGCTGGTCATTTTAGGACATGTAGGAGCCGTGTCCTTGTACAGAGACAAACAAACAAGACATGGTCACATTGTATATACTGTTCTCCCACATGTCTGATCAGTAACTATGCAGAACAAAAGTGAAAGAAACAGGTAAAACACACAGAACACTTGACATAACCGATGGACAGATTCCTGTGCGTTCATGCACCCAAAGTTTAAACAGACACACCAACCGGGTCTCTTCTCTTACCAGGTCTGCTCTGGTCCATGGAGGGGAGGCCCTGCAGAATGAGCGCCTTGGCCGGTGCTGGGGTCTGGGGGACAGGCAGGGTGGTGACACACACGGGTCTGGGCTGGATGGGGGGTTTGGTGCTCAGGATGGTGCTGGCCTTCAATGAGGATGAGCTCGGCAGAACTGACGCAGAGGCAGAACAAGTGTTAGGCTGCTCTGTCAGGCTGTCACCAGGACTTTATTAAACAAACCCAACAGCATCATTTCATACATCAGCTCCAACAAGCAACAAATACTAGGACACCTATATTCTACATGCACAGTGTTAGTGAAGTATAAAAACACCCTGGGATTTTTTTTTTCACCGTTTTCTGAGGGAAGTTCTGCAAAGCATCAAGTTCTGACTGTAAAATATAGGCCATCTCCTCTAAATGAACCCGGAGCTGTTACTGTATGTTGCAGCTCTGTCTCTGGACTGAGCCTGTCTCACCACGGCTCTCGCTGCACATTGTCCATTCCTATGTTTGTACAGTATTAAACTCTCTCTCCAACAGTACAACTGAACTGTGGCAGACTGCTGAGGCAGTGGTGATCTGCAGAACAGTTTGAGGCACTTTAGATGTGTAGATCCTTATCTATCATGAGTACCATCAGTCCTACATTCATTCTGTGGCACAGAAATGGTACATATAGTCCCTGGTGATATTAAATACTATATGTGACCAGCTTCACCCCATTCATTGTTTTCATGGATCAGTGAACCTATGTACCTGTGGCCTGCGTCTGTATTCCACTGATGACTGCCGGGATGTGTGTGGTTAACGGCGTCTGAATCTGTGTCTGCAGGGGGGGTACGGTTGTTGTTGCCACGGTGACCTCCATAGATCCCAGCGGGGGCGACAGCACGTCTCCATACATGTACGGAGGAGTGGGAGGGTTTTCACCTTTGACTGTGATCTGGACAGGAGAGACGACAGTCAGGTAACCTCAAGCCTCAGTTCTTACTGCCCATTTGATCTGACAGTCAGGTAACAACGCCAGGTACCGGGGTACGGTTTGTACAGTTCATGACAATAACAATATAGTATATTATGTAGAAATGTGGCCAACACCCAGGACCTTAAACTATTTTTGCTCATAAAGCAGTTTAAACATCATCTGTGTGACCACTGAGAGAATCCAGGATTGTAAGTTGCTCAAACAGTATTAGGACTCAGCAGGGAAATGATGAAACATTACTGGCCATAACTCACATTAGGATAATTCTTTGGGATGACATGTGTACTCATGGGGATTGTCAGTCACAATCAGATGGGGCTGTGTGAGAAAAACCTTCTGCTCAAGCAGTTAAACACTAGGCTGAAGTCAGTCTGATGATCGTCAGTGAGACATGTTTACACAGCAGTAATTTCACAACCTGAAATACATTCATTTGTCCAATCAGCCTCAGTTCTTACTGCCCATTTGATCCTGAAAGGAGTAGTTTTATATAAAGCCACAAAAGAGAACAAATTCTGACCCCAAAACAGCTGCACTGTTTTGGTGGAGTAGAAAAGTTGAGCAGCCTTCACTGGTCCAGCTGCATCAACTAAACCCACCATACACCGGTTTCTTCTGGATCAAACACACACCTGAGGTTCTGGTGATGACGCCGAGCAGTCAGACCCGAGCGACGATGCAGGAGAGGGAGGCTCTGCTTTCACCTGGAACACTGACACAAACAAACATGTGAGCTACAACAGAAGGTGTTAAAACTACAAAATAACACAGTAAAAATCACAATAAAGGGCAAGATGTAAATAAACCAGACGTGAAGAAACTGGAGAAGAACTTACGCATTTCCACCGGTAACGGCTGTGTGATGGTCATTTCACTTTTTATTACCGGAGCGTCCCCTTAAAAGAAGAAGAGCCACAGTGACGGCAAGACAGAGACAGAAGGTGAGGTCACATGTAGAGAACATGGGAGGGATGTTTCTGATAGTTAGTTAATAATATCTTAAAGAACAGACACTGTCCTGCTGCCACAAATACTCACTAGAGGCCAAATGTGTCCACCTCATCCCTGAAAAGAGTACCTCAGGTTTGTTTAATAAAAACTACAGTGAGCTGCTATTTGAGGAGTCACTCACATCTGGTACTACTGCCAGTATGAATAAAAACTCCCATGTTAGGAGGAATCAACAGGCTTGGAGCTGAGTGCCACAGAAAGTGGTGAGATAAACCAACTCTTTTCAGTACAAAAAAATGTGCAGTAACACCAGGTGTCCCTTTTCTTCTATACATGCTCCATCTAGGAACACAAAAATATTTATTTTAAAACATTACTGTAGCAACCAATGTAGGAACTGAAACGTCTGCTTTTAATTTATTAAAATGCTTGGGACTAAAGGTCTCCTCAGGCCTGACCGCCTGCTGTGGCAGAGTCAAATATCTCATGTTCCAGTGATGTCGGCAGTTTAAAGTTCCCAGAGCGCGCCATGGCTGGCTGGCTGGTTGGTGTGTACCTGTGAGCAGGTTGTCTCTGAGGTGTTGCCATGGCGATGTGGGGTTGTCAGGATCAAGGGTGAGGACGAGGTCATTGTCAAACTGTGAGAGGTTGGGAAAGGAGAGAGAGGGTCGGGGAGAAAGGAGATGAAGTCAGGAGAAGATCGGGCCAAACAGCTGCTAGATTTCAGTGGGTGTCTTCCAACCAACAATCAGCCTGAAAATCCTCTGACTCATCATCCATCTGCATCTACTGATGGTTCAAAGACCCGATGGGCTTTCTCCTTTATGTAACCCAGCTTCCAGCTACACAAGAAGGGTTTAGCACATACTTGTGTAGCAGCCATGCGTCATTGAAGATTTTGTGACATGACACAAGTGTTATTTCCCATGTTTTCAAATGGGGGCGCTAATACAAATACGGTGGCTCTGTAACTCTGACGTCTTTGTTTACATGATCCATTTCCGGTGTCAATAAACCACA
The DNA here is from genome assembly GCF_001952655.1 of Monopterus albus. Lineage (NCBI taxonomy): Eukaryota > Metazoa > Chordata > Actinopteri > Synbranchiformes > Synbranchidae > Monopterus > Monopterus albus. Next base: position 68,083 of record NW_018128342.1, read on the forward strand.
AACTTTACCAGTAGCAAAATGACGCACTCCTCTTCTGTAGCTATCGTTGTTTCTATGGTATAAATCACCTGAGTTGTGATGCGGTGCATCACACCTGCCAAGAGAGCTGTGACCGGTGTGTTTTCAGCTGGGTCTATGTAAGACAATATGAACGTGAGATGTCAACATGTTTAAGGAACAGTTCAACATTTTGAGAAATACAACTCCTGTAAATGTGACCAAAAAGATAAAGAGATCATGTGGGGCAAAACATTTCCCCGAGTCAACACAAACTCAAACCTCCCTCCAGCTACTGACAGCATCCCAACATCAATCAGGAGAATGGCAGCAAAGAAAACATCGGATTTAATTACAATATGAAAACAACATTTTTGTTAGAGAAAAACTGAGTAGAGAAGGGGTTGTGTATGACTTCACTGTGCCATGAGCAGTGACACTTTCTTTTGTGGCCGTACCAGCGTGTCGTATTTCAATTCTCTGCCGAAGTCTCCGTCCTCTCCCTCCTCCATGCTCTCACACTGGTACAGGCAGGCATCTGACGGGAGAAACACAGGAATCAGATACTTCAGCCGTGATGAATAATGACAGACAGAGGACGGAGAAGCATCTCTGAAAAGGCAAATCTGGTTTCAGGAGTCACTTCCCACACAACAAACTGAGATTCTGGTCACTGTTGCTGAGATGGAGATTCATTTCTCTGCTCACCGGTAACAGTATTTCTTAAACATGGACTGTGTGCACTCAGCTGGTGGTATTACCACATGGCCTGGCTGTAACCATGACCCTGTCTGCCACTATTTCCCATCATGCCTTGCATGTTCCAATGAGCTATCTGGACTTTGAAAGCAAACACGACACTGTGGCTGTTCATGGAGCCTGTGTCCTGTCAGAGAGAGCAGGTGTGAATCCCAGCAGCACCTGGTTTATGGCAGCTAAAATTTACATGTTTTCACCTTTCAAGTCTTGAAGGTGAACGTACTATGCGTAGTCCATCACACAATATTAGACTATGACAATCCGTTGTCCTTTTTCCTGTAAAACTGCCAAAACATTTGAGAATTTGCAGCTTTTCTTCATCTTATGTTATGGTAACATGAATATCTGAGTTTTGAATTGCTGGTCAGAAAAAAGAAGACATCACCTTGTGCTGTGATACCCTGGGATTAAATGTTCTTATATTTGTATTTTATAACAATTAGTCTATTAAACAAGGAAATGATAATCAACAGCCGAATCTTCAATAATACAATTCTAGTGGTTACAGCTCTCAAAGATATCTGGTGTTTTTACCACAGCCCAACAAATACTCTGACATTATTCAGTCTCTGCTAATGTCAGTGTTGATAGGAAACACATTAGCAGCTGTGAAACTGCAGCTAACAACAGCAACTAGCTTCTCGACAATGTTTAAGGCTGCACTTTTTATTCATTCCTTAATGACAATGGAGCATTAAAAGCATACGCTCCTCTGCGCTGTGGCTGCTCAGCTGATACTTGTCAGAATGGTTTTGGTCTTTTCATCCAATCTGTTAACAATGCAAAAATAAAATAACCAAACTCTCCCTCTACATTTTCTTCTGTTGTATATGCTTGTTGTGTTTTTGCCTTTCCTCTGTATTGACCCACTTCTCATCTAATCACATGGAGTTTACTGCCTGACTGACCAATGACGGGGCTGGAAAAGAGCCACAAAGGGGAAAGATCTGACTCATCTCACTGTTTGTCAGTCAAAGTCAAATAAACTGAAAACCAGTGGGTAGTCTGTGTCTATTTTTCACCTCTGTCTGTCTCTGGTTGGTTCTCACGTGACAATAATTCTAATGTTTTCAATGATCTTGGTCCCTGATGTGAGAATAAATGAATCCCCCTCTGGACTAACCTGCTTGTTGTGGAAAACATGGCTCAGATGCAGGATCACCTGCCTGTAGGGCAGCAGCAGCAGCAGAACTCTGCTGTAGCACTGCTCTCTCTACATATCAGTGAGTCAGTGATTGCACCTGAATTTCTATCTTTTTCATTCCATAAAATACCAACGTAACAAACTGTCAGCGTGAAGCAAAACTTCACTGTGATGTTAGACTTCCCCATTTCACATCACAAGCAAGTGATAAAACTGTGTTGATATTTTCACCGTGGCACAGAAATGTTTTCGTAGGGTAGTTAGTCTTGGTTGTCGTCCCGTTAACTTTTATTCAGTTATAAATACAAACTATTGGTCACTTATTTCCCATGAAGTTTGACTGGTCTTTATGCTGATGTGTTGGCGAGGTCACACCGTATGCATAATGTGAGGAGACACAGCAGACGGGTCGATCGATAGCACACGATGATCAGAATCATGCACAAAGGTTGGCTGGTGAGCTAAGCTCCTCTGGAGGTCATCTATAAAATGCATCAATGCTGCATTCAGCAGTAATTTAGCACTGTAGGTTCATGCTGCTTATCTACCTAAAAAACTGAACAAAAACTTGAAAGAGTTCAGATGGGTCATTCATTTTAAGGGCTATAGTGGAGGCTGAAGGCTCGTAAACACCACAAATTCTGATATAACATTTACAGTCGACTTTACACCTGCTAGCATGAAAGTAGCTCCACAGCTTATGACCCGTATTCACACCACATCCACGACTACTGTAAACAACACTATGTAAATCAGAGCCCTTGTTGATGCACTGTCATAAATTTAAAAACAGAACATTTGCATATTTCCACTGAGTGAAAGAAAGGATGGGGAGAGAGGGAGAGACTTGTGATGCAACCATGGAGAGAGAAAGATGTACATGAACCAAGGTTTAAAGAAAAGATGATGGAGGAACTGATCCAGAACCAGGCCAGAGTCCACTGACAGGCATCTGACAAAACCGATACTTTAATCTAAATCCAGTCTAACTCAAAACACATGGTTGGCGGATTAGTTTCTAAGCCATGACATTTGCTGCTTTGGCTGGGCTGAAATGATAGAAAAAGTGATCATGTTCAGTTTTCAAGCAGAAAATGATAATGATTGTGTTCATTAGTGATAAATCTGCCAGTTCATTTTTTAATCAATTAACTGATTGCTTGTTCTTGTCAAAAGATTTCAAGGAGCTGAAGGTGACATCTTTAAATGTCTTGTTTTGTTCGGCCAAAAGCCAAACACCCCTAAATATTCAGTTTTCCTTATAAAACTGGGTAACAGTTAAATTTTGCCATTTTTTTCTGTGCATTCACTAATGTACTAATCATTAAAACTACTTTTAGATGAGTTATTTATTTTCAATGACGTCTATTTCGTGCTCATGACAGAGTTTTTAACAAGAAACATATCAACACAATAAAATATGAGCATTACAAAGTGAAAGCAGGAGACGTGATGTTACACTTCCACCCACCGGGCTAAGATAAACTGACATATCCGGGTGTGCACACTTGAGGAAGCACAGAGTGACCGCGTGTAACGGACACCTCACACTCAGTTTAACACTTTAGTTTTATTTTAATCTCAACCCTTTTAGTGTAAAATATACATTACAGACGGTTTAACTCCCCTGGTCGCAACACCTCCTCTCTGAGGGAGGCTGCCGGTCTGAGGGACATCCGCACACCCAGCTTTGTGTTGTTGAGAAGATGTGTGTTTTCTCTAACGCAGATTTTAAATGTTGACTCACCCCAGTCTTCGCTTGTCAGGAGGTTATCAGCGAAGAACCGGCTGTCCAAATCGGATAACAGATCCGTGCTCATCGCCACAAAGGCAGTGTGTTTGTACCGTCAGATATCGAGGTGATAACAGCTAACCGCCGCTAGCTTTAGCATTAAGATAGCCGACTAATATTAGGCATGGATATAATATATAATTCAAACTAACGTTGTATGTACTACATCAGAAAACTGATATTTTATTCAGTTTGCTGTCAAATGATCTGAAGGCGCTACCTTAGCTTCGCATATGACGGACAAGGAAACGTTTTTTCTAAACCATCGCCGCCCACTTGCGACAGAGCAGCCAATGACAGCAAAGAATGTTGTAATTGACAAGAAGAAGATCCAATAATATGGGACGGCCTCATAGCCACAGGCTACGGTGCGGGGCACCACATTCGCGAGCACAATGTGTGCACGACGTCGTAGCAACTCTCCTCTATCTCCCCTGTTTCCTCTCCACCTCTCCGCGACCCACTTAATCAATAAAAATAACTTATTTACAAAGAGATCCAATACGATGATTTGGAGAGTGTGATTGGGGCAATAGTCTGACTATCACTGAGGCAGAGTGATTTGGCCCATTCGAATGGTCGCATTTTGATTGACAAGTGAAGTTAACTAATCAAAGTCAGCAAATTGCGTGTCCGCATTTAAAGGACAAGCGTGCTGGCCAATCACCAGATAAAAAAAAAACCTTCTAATGAAGGTCACGTTGATTCAAGTATTACGAAAGTAAACCCATGTTGTGTTAGTTTGTACAGAAAATAAACGAAGCTGGTTTATGCATATCGCAACGTGAAAATATGCTGAAACAACGAAATTTTATGTTGTGTTTAGCATCTTTGCATCACAATACATTGTAAATGTTTTTAATGAAACCAGAGGACTCTAAATATTGGAAATTGTCAGATTTGGAAATAGAAGACCCCCAGAATTACTAAAGACTTAATATGTTTAACATAATACATAATAGAAGATGGATTAATATTAGAAAACATGAAGAATGCTATTAAAAGCATTTAAAGATTTGGAAATACAAGACCCCCATAATGACTAAAGACTTAATATGTTTAACATAATACATAATAGAAGATGGATTAATATTAGAAAACATGAAGAATGCTATTAAAAGCATCTCAAGCTATTATTTATGAGTTAACAAAAAAGTAAAGTTTTAATAATTACCACAAAAATAAATGTTCTTTTTTGTAACTGAACAGAAATGGAAACAGACGTGACACAGAGCGGAAACAAAATACGACTCATGATCCTCCACAACACAGAAAAAACCGTGGGAAACTGTGACGTGATCAGCGTTCATCAACACAGATACTGCTGCTACTGATATTACTGGTATTAGTTAATCCACACAGCTGAGTGTGATCTAGTTTTTAAATATAGGTGTAACACTCTTCTTTTTAGCCAAACTTTCTTATTAATGTAGTTTTTTTCTGAATGTAAAATGTCGGTGAGGCTAATAAAGCATGGGTAAAAGTGTTCTTGGCTTAGTGACAGTCGCTTAAAAATTATTTATTATTGCTGTAGTATTTGAACATACATTGAATGAGTACAACAAATAGATGCACAAATTCTAAACAAATAAAACAAGCAGAGAAAATGGACTAAAAGAGATGGATGGAGTGGATCAGTCAGTCATGACTTCCTGCTCCTGTTGCACCTAAAGTGAGCAAATAAGAATCATTAAAGGAATAATCCAAACCCTTAGCCTCTCCTTATTTCCTGCTCTGGCCTCTGTTTTCTCTCAGATGGCGTGGTCACAGAGCTTGTGGACGTCCTGCAACAGTCTCTCTTTTTCTCATCTTTTTTTGCCTTTCATTTATTACATTAGCTGCTGTATCATGCTGGCTTCAGCTAAACATCAAACTGCATTTGACTGAGAACACAGACTGTGGATTTTGTCCTCCATGTCTTAGTCACAGCCTCTATGGAAATTCTGTGGCTCTTTGGTTGCTGATTCTCCACCATGTTTTCCAGCCAGTCTTTAGGTGTGCCTGTCTGTTCTCTGGATGCTAAACAATCGCTATGTAATTCTGATCTGCCTCTCATATGATTCATCTGATTAAATTACTGTCTCTGACTTCTCTCATCCTGGGTCTGAAGTAAGTTTGTGGACTGATACATTTAATCTCTATGAAGACAGAGCCATCATCATTGCCCCCTCTCAGTGTAGTGGTCAGGGTGTGACACTCTTTTTATGGTGACAAACTCTTAACAACCAGCTTCAGTAGAGGCTGATGCTCTGCATAGACATGCAGTGGTCACACTAGTTTGTCACAAAGTGTTAAAATGCTAAATAAAAAAGAGTTCTATTTTGTGAGCTTTCAGTAGGCTATCACCCGCAAATGTTCACTTCCTCTGTGCTGCTGTTTACCAGCCTGAGCGTGTATGTGATGGGCTGAAACGCCTGCTCTAATGTTACCTGCTAACAATAACACATCCGGCTAATGACACAACAACATTTAATGCAGTTACAGGTTATATATGTTCAGTTCCCAATAAACATGAGCTAATATCAACTTTTATCATCAAACACTGCCCCAGAAACCCTGTTTGAGGTCAGTGAACTCCCACTAAAAGCTGGAATGGAACATCATACCAAGTCTGGTGGGTGGATGGAGAACAGCAGGAGACAGAAGCAGAAAGTCCTGAGACTGGAATGACTCGACCAGAAAGGAAGCAGCCACTGTAACCAGTTACATCTCTGGTCTCCTACTGGAACATACTGGGCATTTTATTCATGAGTATTTGCATAAGCTGCTGTGACTTTGTAAGCTCGTACTCATTAAGGATCTGATCCTCAAATATCATTATATACCCATCAGTATAAAGGCCTGCGGTTCCACATCGTCAGGCCTCCACTCTACACGGATTTAAAACAGTGGTCCTTAACCCGACCCCTGGTTTAGGCTCTACATAAAGGTTCTTTATTTGACCTATGGCGACCCCAGTAACTCCAGCCACAGCATCATGTTTCACATAGATGTCTGTTTTATCGGCTTCTGAAAAATGAAGGGCACTCTGTTCTACATCCGCTAAGAACTTTATTTTGTTGTCACTGCAAACTGCATATGAGAATGGAAAGTCTGACAGATGTGGTGTTATTATTAATACACAGAGATGCCACACACTAGTGTTTCCTGTGGCACTCTAACACAGTGTTCATGTCAGCTTAAAATACCATAAAAGTCACTTGGTCAAGACTGTTTCCTCGTCGTGAAGAGAGTGTGGCATTGTGTGGTTGGTGCTGTAGGTAGGTGGGAACTCAGAGCATCCTGTGACATGTTTCCTCAGAATATAGTCTTGCTGTGTAGCAGGTTCGAAAACCTTCCTCCAAGGAACTCTCTCATGCAAGGACAAAGTTCCTGTTTTCAGATCTGATAAAAGCCAAGTTGGCAGTTCGTTGAATCAGTTCAATCGCTGTCAGGATGAGTCTGTTCATCTCCAGCTGCCTGTTGGTCTTAGCAGTGGGCTGCAGCGTCTCTGCGGGTAGGAAAGTTTATTGATACATCTGTACACGTCTCACATTAACATTAGCATAGGCAGTATTTACTAGTTTTTCATTTCCTGGCATTTCCTGTACAGTTTACAGCCAGTGCCAAGTTAATGTTTAAAATCTGAACATCATACAGCAGCTTCATTGTTTAACTCCACACAATAACAAATTAACAGTTTCACCTGATTTTCAGTTAAAATGCCACTTTGTAAAGATTGTTTGGATCCGACCTCTCTCTGACCGAGGTACCTGAACATAATGGGTCAGTATTTACACCTTTTGCTCTGCTGACCCTCTCCTGCTTCAGTTAAAGACCAGTGACACTAAAGATCACACGTCAGCTCATATGTTTTATGTGTAAAATCTGCAAAATATATTGTAACTACAGCTGTCAAACAACTGCAGTACAACAACAAAGCACAACATTCCTTAAATAGAAAATACTGAAGTATTTATGAATAGTCAGGGGCAACTGTGGTTCAGTGGGTAGAGCAGTCTTCTACCAACTGGAGGACTGGAGGTTCAAATCTCGGTGCCTGAAGTCGAAGTGTCCTTGGGCAAGACACTGAACCCCCAAGTTGCCCCCAATGATTAGAGCCATCAGTGTGAGTTGGTGCCGCAGATGGCTGCCTCGTTTCTGTACCAGAGACAAATTCCAAATAAAATGATTATCGAGTTTTACTGGAGTCAGTGTTTTTTTCAGATGTTGCTGCTTCCTGGTACTACTGTACATAGTGCAGCATTCATTATGTCAGTATGCACTGTTTTATTTTGCAAGTTAAGATTTTGTCATGATGTGCATGTGTGTATTATTTCCATCTAACACCAACACAACACAACCAACGCCAACAATAAACCACATGGCTACACCTGTTTCAGGGACAACAAATGAATTTTAGTGATTTTTTTTATGATACATTATATTTCAAATCAAACGTGTGACAATAAAGTACAGAGTTGCTTCAGGCGCAATAACACTGCCACCACAAAAACATGTTGTTTCTCTGTCATAAACTATTTTGTGACATTCTGCATTAGCAGATGTTACAATGTACATGTCTGTGTTATTTCCATCCCTCACAAAAGGTAATAAGACACGACCAGTGACAACAACAGTGTCAACACCAACAGCTACACCTACAACAGGACACATGGCTACACATGTTCCAACAAGTGAACGAGGTACGACGACAATCTAAAGTTTTGCCAACCAATGACACATGATTGAAAATTTCACCCTTTAAGTCAGTAATATTTATATTTTAGTGACTTTTTTTTAGATAAATTATATTTCAAACAGAGTTGTTTCAGACATGATAACACTGTCATCACAAAACGTGTTGTTGTTTCTCTGTCATTAACTACGTTGTGAAATTCTGCATTAGCAGATCTTATAATGTACGTCTGTGTTATTTCCATCCCTCACAAAAGGTAATAAGACACGACCACCGACAACAACAGTGTCAACACCAACAACTACAACTACAACAACGACAAAACACATGGCTGCACCTGTTCCAGCGACAACTAGACGACGTATGACGACAATGAAATGTTTTACCAACCCTGCACAAGACAATCTGTGACTCATTGTAAAGGCTATATTCAATACTTTCATTTAAATTCAGGTAATGAAGTCTTTAAAATATGTCTGATCATCACCAGCACTTATCCTGATCAGTCAATAGCTGGACGAGTACAGATTGTCAAACAACTGTAGTGCAATAAAATGCACGGTACTCCCTCTGGAATGTAATGGAAGAGAAGTGTAAAGTAAAATAAAATAGACCAGTCATTATGAAATGTACTTCAGTGCTGGAGGTTGTAGATGTACAATGTAAAACTTAACGCTCCTTCTGTCTGTATGCACTGTGTTATTGTACAAGTTGTTCAGACTGTTTTCTTTGTCTTCCAGCTGCTCCTGAAGTCTGGACAAAACTTCGTGGTTTAATGTTAGGAATAGTTGCCACCTTCCTCCTCTTCCTCGCCTTCATCATCATTGTCTTGGCTGGTAGGACGTGCAGGTCCAATAAACGAGGTGAGTAAAGTTTGACCTCAAAAACACAAAATGGAAACAGTTAACATAAAACAGCATTTCACTAACAAAGGAAAGCATGTAAAAAAAATAAAAAAAAAATCTAGAGTACATGTATCTTAAACAACCAAATCATGCCTTTTAATGGATAACAGGTGATTTTGCTGGTTGGAAAATGATAAATAAGATATAATTTACCTAGAAAGATAGTTTGAGGCAGAATAATAAGCACTTTGGATATCCTCATCAGCGGTTTTACACAAAACTGTTTTATAAGGGAGATATTCAGCAGATTACTAATGTGACCGTCACAATCTGGGTTGGCAGGAAACCAAGGCCCACACCACGTCTACGACAACATACAGGACCTACTGTATCAAGCTGCAAAAGGTGAGAACTGGAGTGCAGCCAGTTTATATGAAGGATGCTTTTCATTACACAAACAATGATGCATTTAAATATTACTCATCTTAAACATGGAGTTTGTTAAATGTAAACCTTTTTTTTGGAAGGTGAGGACAGCTCAGCTGAGCCAGCAGCTGTGTACTCCATGGCCACATTCCCATGTAAATAATGAAATGTTTTGCAGCATTTTTGTGGTTGTTTGATTCTTTGTTTGTTTGTTGTGTTTTTGGGTTTAGCATGGCTTTTAAAACCAACTGTGACGTTTCCTTAGCAGGTGGGCCTGAGCCGTATTACTCTGTGTATTTCTTACCCAAACCACCTGGAAGCCATGACGGTTGACATCTTCACAGTTTTACCTGAATCTTTGGCACAAAATGATCATTTATTTAGTTTGAATCAGACAAATTATGACACATCAGGCCCCCGGGTAGGGACATGAAGATGACCTCCGGTGACCCACCCAGGAGCAGGTGGAGGTTAAAGCTGTGCCAAAGGAGTTTCACTTCACATTACCTTACATTTAATGCATGTTTTCATTTTCAGCAGGAGGAATAATTCATAACAGTTTCAGTAAAATCTGATTATTATCTTTCAGACAGCATTTTGGAAATTGGACAAAATGTAAAAAATAATTGTAAAAATGGAAAGAAAAAAAGTCCTCCACACTACTGCTATCAGTAATCAATAAGCAAACAGGATGGAGGACCCAAATTCTATGGACAACGGAATGGGGAACACTCTGGGGCCATCTGGTGGTAGAATGGAGAAATGGCAGTTTATGGATGTTTCCCTAGACAATGTGGAGGATGCAGAGATGGAGGCAGGAAGTAAAATGAACAAGACCAGACGAAACCGTGACCTTTGTGACACTCTCCCATTGTCACTGGTCCAGACCTCCGATGTAAAGTTCATATGTGGGTGTTAAATAAACATTGGACTAATCCTTTTGACCACATACTCATCCATTTTCTGCTGATTATTCAAGTCCTGTTTAATGATTGATTTCACCATATTATGTTGTATGCACAGCTGACAATGTGAGTGTCAATAAATTCTATATATTCATGCACTCGTATCTCTCATTCTTTGGTCCAAATGAAACAGGTATCACACCGTTGTCTTGATGAACCCTGCTGAAACTATATTATGGGAGCCAGCTCTCAATTTATTATTAATTAAATGTATCAATTGGTGCCATTTTGCTGTTCTTTTGACTCTGTATTTAAACGTGTGGTCAAAGCTGTCACAGTGTGTTTAGCTTTTTGATTGTTTTTGGTTTGGTAATTGTAACATGAACTGTGATGCCTGGATACTGAGAAAAACCCTCAATTTTATGGTGATTTTCAAGCTCCAACAGTCATGTTAAGACTTTGACTCCTGTTTTATGAGCAGAAGCTCTGGTAACTTCATGTTATTTATTTATTTTTTTCTTACATTAAAGGTACACGCTGCACATGAGGCGGCGACATGATGCCGATCTCCATCAGCTGATCATAGCGTTTCCAGAAAACAGGCGATTCTTTCATATTAAGCGACAGTGTTTCCAGAAAACAGGCAATTCTTTCATATTAAGCGACAGGATGTCTCTGATTATGAACACAGAGTGAACGGCCTGTACCACTGAGTGAATACTGCCCCAAAGAGCCCAGGCACCGGGACACAATCAAGTGTGATTTTATTTAATCCAATCATGATTTTACACAGTCTAGATCAAGATATGGATTGTCAAGCTCAGTCTGATTCAGATGTCCTCACTGCTGAGTTTGTGGTTCATAATCTAAAGCTGTGGGCTGTTGGGAGGACACTGTGTCCACATTGTCTGACCACAGAAAGGCTGCTGTCCACAGCTCCGTTTCCATCTTGGCCAGTGGTGTTTGTCTTGATGATTTTTTTATCATGAAAACATTGAATTGGCCTGTTTGGTTGGATAAAAGATCTCAGTAGTGGGACTACTGGTGTGTACAGGCTTCAACAAATTATGAAGATAAATTCTGAGAGCAAAATTGTAGGTTTGTTCTAAATAAAATCAGCCTATATAAATGTGACCTTAGTAGTTTGATGATTGTTTCTTCCGATTTCCCAGCTGTGTGCACTACAGGGAGCTCGGGGCATAAGCACAGTCATGTTACTACTCTGTTTAAATGTAAGCTTGTCATCTTTTATAGGGGAGCAAGTATCTATGTTCATTATCAATTAATGTGCCAGTTATTTCCTTAATAGATTAACTGTGATCCAAATATGTCCTTTTTGTGATGATCAACAGGCCAAAACTGAAATAAGTTTAGCATTGTTTAGTTTATCATGAAAGTCTAAGAAAACCAGCACATACTGACATATGAGAAGCTGAAACTAGAGAGAGATGTTCTTGGCATTTTTGCTTACAAAATGATTCAATCACTCAACAAAACAATTTAATTTTCTGCCAATCAGTCTCCCCAGCTCCTCATATACAATCGCTCACAGGGTGAAGTACAGGGATGAGGCCAACTGAAGCTGCATTTGTGACAGTAACTTTATTCCATTTCAGAACTATAGCTTAATGCAACAGACACAAACTGACATCAGAACGATATAAAATGAACACAAAGAGATGCAAAACAAACACCAAAAAGGACAAAACAAATCCCTAATCTCGTGTCTACTTTATCTTTCTCTCACATGCAGAAAGACGTGTCCTCAAGTCTCCATAATAAGTAATAAATTTGTGTCTGAGTGTGACGGGTGTCTGAGGTGGTGCATTTGCATAAGAACAGCTGTAGGTGAGTCACATTCCCATCAGCTTACAGCTGAATAAATACAGCCTATTTAATAAGTAAACAGTAGGACCCCCAGCCCTTTACCATCTATTAAAGAAATCAAAGTCTGCTAAACAAATGAACTTATTGATCTTTTCTTCAATCCAGTTCAGGCTCTTTACCTGCTGCATTAACAGGGTGGCCCTGCTCTTTATTTACCTGTTGCCATTACAGGAGTTTCACACCTATAGTCATGTTGCATTCTGTTGCATTTACACACAATCAGCTGGTGCTTGAGTTAATTTTCAGGCACATTTCTCTTTTCTGATGAGAAGTGATTTAGGCCATTTCTGGGTGGAGTGTGAGAGCGGATGTTGTGACCACAGCATCCTGGTAACAGGCACAGTTAATGCACTCAGTGAGGTGTTTACTTTGGACTGCAGGCCGCTCATGGGGTTGATTTACTCCACAATCCCACCCAGACAAAGTAAAAGTAAAATAATAATGTTATGAAATCCGATGTAATCGTTGCCAGAGTAAACATCATCATCTAACTGTTGCACATGGTGCATGTAAGGCTTGAGGGTCGGGCATCTCAGGATGCTCTGAAGTGCAACACTGAGGCTGTTCAAACGGGCACCTTGCAGCCCTCCAGAATCTTTAGTTCCTCATCCATTCTGACCTCCAGGCCCTGTCCTGTCTGCACAGGCAGGCTAGTCTCTGTAGCTACATAGACCAGATGCCCCGCCAACATTCCCTCTATGTTGTCCTTTTGTCCACCCAGCTCCACACTCAGGTGTCCTTGAGACTAGTTGAGGCCTGCCACCGGTGTTTGCAGCAGCTGCACCTGTCAACTAGTCCACTCACTCTACCACAGCAAGTCTCTGTAGCCTTTAAATCATGGAGCTGTGCCTGGAGGTTTCACAGCTGTGATCTCAAGTCAGCGGTACCTTCCTGCAGAGCATCTTTCATCTGCTCCTACTTCTCACCTTGTTCCCTCTGGCACTGACAACACACAACCCTAGCTCTCTCTCCTCCCGTCAGCCTGCGGCATCCTGTTGGTGTCCTCTTTCAGTGAGGCTCAAAGACTCTTCTCAGTCCATTCAGTCCCCTCAGGGTCTCCAGAGCCTGGTTTAGACATCACACATCCTCCTCTATTCAACATATTCTTTCCTCTGTCTCACTATTTAGAGCCTGACCTAAAGAGAAGAAAAGGTGCTGACAGTATGAAAAATACAACACACGTTTGTGCTTTGGTGTGACTGCTGTTTGAATCGAGTTAAAAAAAATAAGAAAAACCAGTCAGTGCCCAGTTCAGTTCTGATGCTTAGTGAGAAAAAAAGCTCTGTCACTCATCCAGTGTGAACACAGAATTAGTGTGTAGTTCAGTGCTAGAACTCATCTATGGTCTCACACTCAGGCTGCTCCCCACCAGAGAGTGGAGGAGGGATTTCCTCTGGCGTCTGTTGTTCTGGTCCTTGACTTCGCTCATTTTCGTGCTCATGTTCCTGGTTTGCTCAGTGTGGGGGGGCTCCAGGTGGACTGGCATTGCCTCTGGCTCAGACGGATAAAGCTCGAAGGAGGCGTCTGTGTAGGAAGACGGCCTCGGAGGCCCAAAGTAGTGCACTGGGTCAAACTGGTAGTGGGAGGTCCTTTGGGTTGGCTCCATGAGTTGCCTTTCACATCTGGGTTAACTGGTGGAACATTGAACATGGGCTGTTTGTATTGAGATGAAGAGTTAATGTCAACATGACATACAGTAATAAGGGTTGTTGTTTACTCACAGCAGAATGACATAATAAGGGTTGTTGTTGAAGGCTCTATTCTATTATAAAGCCTCGTAATTTTGGACTCCAGGACACCTGTTGTACTCAGCGTTTACATAAGGCGCCCTGTCCTGCACAGTGAAGGAAAGGGTCTGTTCAGCAACACAGGCACAGCGGTTCCTGTGACGAGGAGAGAAGAGGTGACAGAAGAGATGTGGGCACATAAATATGATTTCTAGTTGGCCTCAAAATACAAGATTTTGTAAACCAAAGCAAAAGAGCACAAAACAGAGAGACAGCACTTCCTTGTGTCTGCTCGCGAGTTCCCCTCGCTCATGGTTTTGACTGAGCCCAGCTTTATACTGGTTAAAGTGGAATGGTCAGTGTACAAGGTGCAGTATACAAGATATTTGTAGCCATGTTGATGGGGGTCTTTTCTTCAAAGCAGTCTCCCCTGTGGATTAATAAAGGTCCTTAAATTATGGAATTGCAGTTCATCCTGAAAGGAGTGTAAATATCTGAACCAAATTTCATGACGACATCCAATTATTTCATCAAAATCCGCAAAAGGTCATCCTCATGGTGGCGCTACAGTAAAGGTCAGAGGATCCCCATGTCAGCAGGATTCATCCTCTGGGGTACATGAAGGACTAGAACATTTCATCCAAACATTACTGAGATACATTAGTAGTGGGCCGACACCACTGTGGTTAGGCAGAGCCACATGCAGATGCACAAGATGGAGGAACGTAGTTTCACTATGAGGCAACAAAACCTCAGATACCTGATCACAGCTTGATAATGCAGAACCTTACTGCTGTATCAGTGGGTTCATCGTAGTTTAAGCTTGTTTGTCAAAAAGTCGTGCAGCCACACAATTGTTTAAGCTGGTCTGTCAAAAAGTCGTGCAGCCACACAATTATGCTCTAAAGACAGACTGTTACTGCTTCCTGTTGCTTTCTTGCACACTGCTCATATGAACCTAGATCACATTAAAGGGGATGAACCAAGTGGAATCCATTGTTGGTCAAGTGTTAGCAGGGGATGCTTTGCTGCTCTGATCTTGCTGCTGATTCTCTTTACTGCAGGTGGAAAAACCCACCAAACTTCCCACCTAATGGCACTTATGCAGGTTTGAGTGACACTGCTAGTGTCTGTGTGTGGTTAGAAAGTGTCGAGCTGCTGCAAGAAAGTTTCTGCGTCAACTCTAAGTATACTTTGTTGAAACCGGCTGCAGTGTGGTGGTTTTATTTTTATCTTTCAGCTCAGCTCAGGTCTGCAGTCTGCTCTCAATCCTCTGCTTGTACTGTGTTACTGAGTCCTGGTGATGACTTCTTAGCTTTAATCTTGGTCTGCATTTCCCTCAGATCGCCTGTCAGGCTGGGATGGAAACTCACACCTTCTAAATGGATGTTCAGTGGATTTAGATTGAGGTTTGAGTTATGAACTGAACTTTTAAGCACCACCATCATTACTGTGGTATCAGACTTGCACTAAACAAGTTTACACTGACAGTGAAACTCTGGTAGTAACTAGGCTTCAGGTTCTTGAAGACGTTTTACCTTCATCCAAGAAGCATCATCAGCTCAAACTGAGGGCTGTTGAAGTCAAGTGTGGGCAGTTTGTCTGCTTCCGCCAGCATGCGTCTGTTGCTGCATCTATTAATGTGACAAGGCAAAGAGAGAGATCTTTATCTCACAAGAGCTGGAACACCACAAACACACCTCAAAGTGGACAACTGTGTCGCTTCCTTCTTGCATGTTGGATGCGGAACATGGCATTTATTTGCTAACACATTAGTCATTATTTTAAAAGTTGAAAAGAATCTGCACCATGCTTCGTCTGTGAACAGACGACATACAACCATATGTTCAAATAACAGGAAGAATCAGCATTAATTCACCAGAGACAGACAAAGCTGGTCAGAGTGGGTTGTTATTAGAGGAACACAGTGACATGCCAGAGCAGCTGAATGACTTCCTCTTCACAGTTGCACTTCAGTCTGCATCAGGATGCGTGTGAACATCTACTGCTGCCTGTTAGCCCTCATCCTGAGCTGCTACAACACTGCAGGTAGGAACTTCTCTAAACAGTCAGTAATCCTAAGATATACTCCTTCTTTCTGCTGCATTGTTTTTACATTTTACATGAGACATTTAAAGGAATTTTGTTAACGTGAGGCAAAGTGAAAAAGCAGGCACGTAATCAAAGTGTGCTGATGGTGTGAGAACAGCGCACGGTTCACACCATCAGGTCTTAAAGTGTGTTCTGGTGATACTGTACAGTTTTGCTTGTGAACAAATCCCATGAAAAAGTCTCATCAGCCTGGGCTGCAACTAATGATTTGTTTCATTATGATTGAACCCATCACATGCATCTTTGCGTCGTTTGCTCCAGTCCTACTGAACATGTGTCTAATCCTTTGTTCTGTTGCAAAGCGCTGTCTCTAAAGTTCGGACTAGACGCTTCCCCATTTTCAGACTTTGAGCTTTATGCTTAGCTGAGCTAACTGTCTGCAGGCTGTAGCCTCACACAGGCAGATTGCAATTTGCTCACAGTATTAAAAAAAAGCTAGCTGAAGCTCGTTTGTTAAAAATTCTGTGTCTTTTGCAGAAATAATCCATGAAGTGGTCCAGGAGAAGCAGCAGGTCACTCTGCATTGTCCTCACACTGTGGAGGGTCATGTGAAGTGGAGCAGAAAGAGTAAAGGAGGCACAGTGGACATACTTACAGCTGGTGGTGACAGAGACATAAAGCACATTAGTGACCCAGGCAAACGATACGGTGCACAGTCAACGTCACTGTTTATTCTCAAAGCAAATGTCTCAGACACTGGAAAGTACCTGTGCAACAATACCCCAGCCACAGAGCTGACAGTGATCACATCAGGTATCAGACTTTTCTCAAAGTTGTTCTGTTCTCTCTTCCTGTTTCAAAATCATGTCTCTGTCCTTAAAGTTTAATTTTCTAAACTTTGATTACAAAAATATTTTTGCACATGAATGAAATGATGCATTTCAAATCTAAATTTAATACCGTTTCTTTCCTGTTACTGTGGCTGAGTCAGTAATTACAGTATATTTTCATTTAGTCAAATAACATGCAATGGAAAGCAATAAACCACACCATGTCGTGGATTAGTAAAGGTGATTAGAAAAGTGGCTTTACTTTTTAAGTACTTCTGTTGGTAAATATATTAAATTTTTTCTGTCCTTTTAAAGGAAAATCCTTAACTTTACCTTTATTTTAAAGTCCTGAGTAAGAAAAGGTGTGATTTTCACATGGCCCCTGACTTTAACCTGATACACTGAGGATGGAGCATCATAAAAGATGAATCTTGGTTTTTTCTCACTCGGTGTGTTTGTTGTGTGCAGGAACAGACAAACACAGTGTTACAGAGGGGGCCAGTGTCCGTCTGCACTGCCCTCCTGATGTCGGAGGATCACAGGATCCCACATGGAGCAGGGAAATCAAGGGAGAACAAGTCATGCTTCATGTTTCTCCGGCTGGCAAGATGTTGACTATAACAGCTGTGCAGCCTGGTGACTCCGGACTGTACTACTGTGGTGGAAAACCAGCAGTTTATCTGAATGTGACCAAGAGAGAGAGATCTGAGAAAGGTGAGACACGAGAACCCCGCCACTGCAAAAAATATGGGGGAGTGAGGCATAGAATGTGCACACAGCTGTGAAATACATGTTTTGTTTTGCTGAGAGTCAGACTGAAACCACTCTGTGGCTGTCAAATGTGAGGCTACAGCCTGCAGACAGTTAGCTCAGCTAAGCATAAAGCTCAAAGACTGAAAATGGGGAAGCGTCTAGTCTGAACTTTAGAGACAGTGCTTTGCAATAGAACAATGGATTAGACACATGTTCAGTAGGACTGGAGCAAACGACGCAAAGATGCATGTGATGGGTTCAAAACGTTTAAACTAAATGACTCAAGGCAAAAATTCAGGCCAAGAAATAGTCCAACACAGAACTCCTCTTAATGTGTCATCTTATACATCTCATTTTTATACAATGAATCTAACAAGATATAAAAGGCCAGTGAGTGTTAGAGGTGCTGGTAGGTTGGTGTATCAGCCGTTTCCGGTCTTTGTGCTAACTTGGCTAAGCAGCTGTTGACTTTAGCTTCATGTTCAATGCAGACGTGGGAGTGGGATCGGTGTGGTGGTGGTCTGACCCGAATTCTCTGTAAGAAGAATGAGAAACTGTTTCTTTAAATAGATGATGCAAATATGCAACTGCACAGAAGGCAGACTAATAATCAACATGTAACTGCATTGACGTCAAACAAGCCCGTTTAGCCACATGAACAGCGCCCGGTGCATTCTGTTTCCATCTGAGAACACTGTGGTTGCATGGCCACAAACAGGCCGTTCACCTTTTCCCTGCTTCAGAACGGATGTAAGAGTTCACAACTTTATGTGGTAAAGTGCATTTTGGTGCCCTGTATTATGTACAGTATGTCCTCTGTCTCACACTGCAGGTAACAAGCCATCGCCAACAACAACTACGCCTAAACCTGCACCGAGACAAACAGCACTGACAGCAGCACGGCCTGAAGCAGCGACTATACCATCAACATCACCGGCAAACACAACAAAACGTTCCAAAGACAGAAGGAAAAAGGACAAGAAAAAGAGTAAGATGCATCATATTTCTATTAAATAGAATAAACAGGGGTCAACAACTCAGAAATAAACAAAAAGCAGAAACCTCTCCAATGCAAAATAAACATAAAGCAGTAATTCAAACTGAAACTTGCAGCTCTATGAGCTGGGACCTGTTGTGTTAAACTGGTAGAATAGGGACGTTTTAACATCTTTAATGTAACATTTACATTAGATATACTCACATTGTACTTAGGACCAGATCTCTGTAATGGCATCCTGAATAAAGGAATTAGTCTAATAGATATGTTCACAATTCAAAGGTAAATTTATCTTTAATTCTCAACATTTAATTGCCACTAAATAAAATGGCCATTAAATGTTCTGAAGGTAGAGCTAAGACTATTCAGTAGAGATGACTTCATACTAGACACTGTTGGACATGTACATGTACTGAAAAGGGTGCATGTGGAGCCACTTTGTCATAGAAAGGTTTGATTGTCCCTAATTACATTTTTATACCAAATTCTGCTTGAATTTTTGTTTTGCTTCGTCATCATTTAGATGGAGACACCTGGAATTCTCTTCAGAGCAACATGAATTGTAAAACATGAAAAATAGATTCTCTGTACAACTCAGTGAGTCATTCTTACGTTATCATGTAGCCACAGACACTGCATCTTAGATTTCAGTTTGGAATGGAATAAGAGATGCAGGGTTGTGACCGGTCATAAATGCACTGTGGGTATGTTTAATGTACAGTAAATCCTGCCAATCTTAAAACTGTTAACGGGATCTTAATGCATGTTGTTCCCTCTGTCACAGAGCATGAAAAGACTTCTCCTCCTCCTCCACCAACAGTTTAGTTGTTACTATGGTTACATTTACAGTCTTATGCAAAAGTTTAGGCACGCCTTGATAAATAACAGATTTTGGTGATTTTTTATTTGAACAGATGTTAACACAGTTTCTCTTGGAAATGGAAAAAATGCACAATATTTTCTGCAAACAGTGATGCATAGTTACTTCTTATGCCATAAATTGAACAAAAATAAAAAATAAAAACATTATTATGGCATGGTGCAAAAGTTTGGGCACCCTAAGAGTTCCAGAGTCTCAAAGTCTCTCACAAGGTTTCAGACCTTAATCAGCTCGTTAGATCTGATGCACAGCAACAGCTGTCATTGGTAAATGCCAATTTCAAAGCTGTACAAATACTTTGACTCTTCAAACCTTGTGCACACACTTGCGGACACCCAGCAACCATGGGTTCCTCTAAGCAGCTGTGTAAGACCCTGAAAATGAAAGTTATTGATGCCCACAATGCAGGAGAAGGCTACAAGAAGATAGCAAAGCGTTGTCAGCTTGCAGTTTCCACAGTAAGAAATGTAATTAAGAGATGGCAGATCAGGGGAACTGTGGAGGTCAAGATGAGATCTGGAAGACCAAGAAAACTCTCGGACAGAACTGCTCGTATGCTGGTCAGAAAGACAAATCAAAACCCCCATTTGACTGCAAAAAACCTGCAGGAAGATTTAGCAGACTCAGGAGTGGTGGTGCACCGTTCCACTGTGCAGCGATGCTTGCACAGACAAGGCCTTCATGGAAGAGTCAGCAGAAGAAAACCTTATCTGCGTCCCCATCATAAAATCCAACGTCTGAAGTATGCAACAGGACATCTACAGAAGCCTGATGCGTTTTGGAAACAAGTGCTGTGGACTGATGAAGTTAAAATAGAACTCTTTGGACACAATCAGCAAAGGCATGTTTGGAGAAAAAAAGGAGCAGCATTTCATGAAAAGAACACCTTGCCAACTATTAAGCATGGGGGTGGATCTATCATGCTCTGGGGTTGTGTTGCAGCCAGTGGCACAGGAAACATTGCACGGGTGGAGGGACGAATGGATTCCACTAAATACCAGCAAATTCTGGAAGCAAACATCACACCATCTGTAAAAAAGCTGAAGCTGAAAAGAGGATGGCTTCTACAACAGGACAATGATCCTAAACATACCTTGAAATCCACTATGGAATACCTCAAGAGACGCAGGCTGAAGGTTTTGGAATGGCCATCACAGTCCCCTGATTTAAACATCATTGGAAATTTGTGGGTAGATCTTAAAAGAGCTGTGCATGCAAGACGACCACAGAATATTACAGAACTAGAAGCCTTTTGCAAGGAAGAATGGGAGAAGATCCCAAGTACAAGAATTGAAAGACTTTTAGCTGGCTATGAAAAGTGTTTGCAAGCTGTGATATCTGCCAGAGGAGGTGTTACTAAGTACTGATTGTGTAGGGTGCCCAAACTTTTGCACCATGCCATAATAATGTTTTTATTTTTTATTTTTGTTCAATTTATGGCATAAGAAGTAACTATGCATCACTGTTTGCTGAAAATATTGTGCATTTTTTCCATTTCCAAGAGAAACTGTGTTAACATCTGTTCAAATAAAAAATCACCAAAATCTGTTATTTATCAAGGGGTGCTTAAACTTTTGCATGAGACTGTATCAGCTTACATTCCATTAAGCTGAGCAGACACTGTACGGATTCGGCCTGATTTCAGACCCCAGTGACGTATGGTGTGAGCAGGGTCCGGTGCCAGTTTTATGACCCAAACGATCTGCCTCCCGACCGCTCAGATGGATTTCTAGCATGTCAGAAATCTGGTCGGCTGTGTTGCAGCTCCACGGCCTGAAGTCAGTTCAGTGCATGTGTGAGTACAGGGACGACAGCAGAACAACATGGCACAGACGAGGTATCACACTGGAGAGAACCAACTGAAACGGGGCCTCAGACTGGACATAAGATTTATAAACTGTAAACGGACGAGGCTAACCGACCTGTGGCAGCGCCACACTCTGCAATGTGTCATCAAAACGCTGTGATGATCTGCAGCAACAGGAAAAACAGTGACAGCAGATCACAGCTGTTCATCAGCTGCACAAAGTAAAGTGGCTAAAGGTAACGCTGGTTTTGTTCTGGCTGACCTCAACGTTACTGGAGGCGTCAGTGGAAACACTTGCTCCAGGTTTTGTTGAATCGTCCGGTGAAGTCGCCGGTTCTGGCAATTTAAATGTATAGTGTGAGATAACACATCAAATACGATCAGTAAAAGTGTCTGCTTGACTTTAATCTTATTTACAAAAAGTATGAAATCGCTGGTGTATGGAGACCACATGATATATATAGCTGGACAAAACGATTCATACTGTGATGTTTTTGTATCACAATATATTGTATTTGAATATATTGTCCATCCCTAGTTGTTATTATTTGATACTTTGTCTCACAGCTGGTCAGCTGGACCATGGCTTGGTGCTTGGAATAACTGTCCCAGTCACTGTTGTCATCCTCCTCCTCCTCATCATCATCACCTACTTAATCCGGAGACGCAGGTTAAAAAGACAAGGTAGATAATAGAGGTAGAAGAAGTATTCAGATGCTTTACTTAAGTAAAAGTACTAATACCACACTGGAAAAATACTACAGGTAAAAGTCTAGAATTGAAAATGTCACAACAAGTACAGTCAGAATATTTTATTAAAACTTTATTTACTTTACTCCTGTGGCTGTTTGAGGTGGAGTCAAGTTTTAAATATTTTATATTGGGCAACTTTTTAAATTATAAATTAATATATCGATCATCTTTCTGATCAGTCAATTTATTGTTTGGTTTATAAGATGTAAGAAAACAGAAAGAAATTCCCCATCACAGTGACTCGAAACGACACCTTTAAAATATTGTTTTGTCCAACCAGCAAAATAATTTTAATTTTTTAAAAAGATTAGAATAAAGCTAGAACCTTCCCCCAGGTCTTCATTTTCTTCTACAGCAGATAAAAGTTGCTGACTACACTTTATAAATGAAATACTACTTGTGTTATGGTAGAACTTCATTCTGCTGCATCTCCACTCAACCTGACAGTGGTGTCGTACAGTTCAATGTAAAGTTACGCTATGGGGATTTCACAGATGCAGCCTGTGTTCCATCAGATGTTAAAGCAGGTCATCCCTGACCAGTCAGGGGATTACTAACACTGTGATATTCACTATCTTCTCTGCAGGAAATGAACCAAACCATATCTATGATGAGATACAGAATGAGTTAGTGCCTCAAACTGCAACAGGTGAGAAATGAGAACAGACTTCCTTTTACTGTTATGATCTAAACTCTGCTTTGTGTTTCTGTGGTGACAAATCATTAAGTGGCCACTGGAACTGCTGGTTGCTTTAAGCTGGGACTTTGTAGGGCAGGAGTTTTTTACATTCAAATCAGAACAGTGACTGTTTAATGAAAAGATAAATTCCTGCTAATTGTTCAATTTAAATCAGTCATCAGGTATATTTATCCATATGAATGATTTTAATTATATTTTTCAAACCAAACAAAGAGGAAGTAACAACAGAACCTTCAACATCAAGTTTACTGTTATCACTTCCTGTTTGGCAGGTGCACTTCGGCCCGCTGGAGGAACTGTGTACTATTTGGCAACGTCTCCAGGTACATGGTCTTTAGGGCACACAGACAAACTGAACTGTCCACCATGTGGTGCTGTCTGAGTTTAGCACCACAGTGGACACGATGCATTTTAGGAGAGATACCGCACTGCAGAAACCCAATGTGACCTTTTCTTGTAGGTTTAACCTCTGTTACTTAATATCTTATGACTGCAAGATCCTTTTCTCATAATATAGAGACACTCACCCTCTAATGGACATTTATAGCCAGTCTGATAAATTTATCTGTACTGTGGTAGTCAGGTAGGTTAGAAACAGGCACACCGAGTTCTAGCCAGAACTCTCATATGGATGCTAAATGAAAGTTCTGACATATAATCCGGTTCTGGCCGTGTGGTCGGGCAATTTAAACGTATAGTGTGAGATAACACATCACATACGACCAGTAAAAGTGTCTGCTCGACTTTAGTCTTATTTACAAAAAGTATGAAATCGCTGGTGCATGAAGACCACACGATATATATAGCTGGGCAAAATGATTCATACTGTGATGTTTTTGTATCACAATATATTGTATTTGAATATATTGTCCATCCCTAGTTGTTATTATTTGGTACTTTGTCTCACAGCTGGTCAGCTGGACCATGGCTTGGTGCTTGGAATAACTGTCCCAGTCACTGTTGTCATCCTCCTCCTCCTCATCATCATCACCTACTTAATCCGGAGACGCAGGTTAAAAAGACAAGGTAGATAATAGAGGTAGAAGAAGTATTCAGATGCTTTACTTAAGTAAAAGTACTAATACCACACTGGAAAAATACTACAGGTAAAAGTCTAGAATTGAAAATGTCACAACAAGTACAGTCAGAATATTTTATTAAAACTTTATTTACTTTACTCCTGTGGCTGTTTGAGGTGGAGCCAAGTTTTAAATATTTTATATTGGGCTGCAACTTTTTAAATTATAAATTAATATATCGATCATCTTTCTGATCAGTCAATTTATTGTTTGGTTTATAAGATGTAAGAAAACAGAAAGAAATTCCCCATCACAGTGACTCGAAACGACACCTTTAAAATATTGTTTTGTCCAACCAGCAAAATAATTTTAATTTTTTAAAAAGATTAGAATAAAGCTAGAACCTTCCCCCAGGTCTTCATTTTCTTCTACAGCAGATAAAAGTTGCTGACTACACTTTATAAATGAAATACTACTTGTGTTATGGTAGAACTTCATTCTGCTGCATCTCCACTCAACCTGACAGTGGTGTCGTACAGTTCAATGTAAAGTTACGCTATGGGGATTTCACAGATGCAGCCTGTGTTCCATCAGATGTTAAAGCAGGTCATCCCTGACCAGTCAGGGGATTACTAACACTGTGATATTCACTATCTTCTCTGCAGGAAATGAACCAAACCATATCTATGATGAGATACAGAATGAGTTAGTGCCTCAAACTGCAACAGGTGAGAAATGAGAACAGACTTCCTTTTACTGTTATGATCTAAACTCTGCTTTGTGTTTCTGTGGTGACAAATCATTAAGTGGCCACTGGAACTGCTGGTTGCTTTAAGCTGGGACTTTGTAGGGCAGGAGTTTTTTACATTCAAATCAGAACAGTGACTGTTTAATGAAAAGATAAATTCCTGCTAATTGTTCAATTTAAATCAGTCATCAGGTATATTTATCCATATGAATGATTTTAATTATATTTTTCAAACCAAACAAAGAGGAAGTAACAACAGAACCTTCAACATCAAGTTTACTGTTATCACTTCCTGTTTGGCAGGTGCACTTCGGCCCGCTGGAGGAACTGTGTACTATTTGGCAACGTCTCCAGGTACATGGTCTTTAGGGCACACAGACAAACTGAACTGTCCACCATGTGGTGCTGTCTGAGTTTAGCACCACAGTGGACACGATGCATTTTAGGAGAGATACCGCACTGCCTGTCTCCTATGGTTGTTCTCTCTTGGAAAATGATGATTTTGGCCATGTACAGAACTGAATTTCTGATCAGCTTTTTTATCAGAATGCCTGTGCAGCACAAAGACTGCAGACCTGAGACATGGGGTGGGGGGGGGGGGGTGATATGGACAATCGGACACCCATTTCATGGATGTGTGAAAGCAGACAGGCATTGTATTTACTGGGCACAGACAGGGGCTGCTTTTGGTCCTGCACCAAAATACACTGAAAAACTTTTTGAAAAGTGGCACAAAGAATTATCTTCTAATGGTGATAATGCAATCATCATCACACCCCCAACCTTTTATTCTTTCCTTTTTCCCTCTATTCTTCTGACCCTGCTGGGGGTCTGCCAGTGGCCGAGAGCAACACGGACCTCTTTAGCCTTCCCCAAAACCGTCAAGTTCACAAACATTCTCCGTCTCTATACTTCCATTTGTGCTTAGTGAGGGAACACTTAAAGTCAGAGCCACACAAAATCAGAATCACGCTTAAAATCAGAGCCATACTTCTAAAATAAGATCGCAGGTAAATAATATTTCTGACCAGCTGTATGCACACACTGTATGTGTATGTACAGTCAGGGAAAAAATTATGTGATATGGACAATCAGACACCCATTTCATGGATGTGTGAAAGCAGACAGGCATTGTATTTACTGGGCACAGACAGGGGCTGCTTTTGGTCCTGCACCAAAATACACTGAAAAACTTTTTGAAAAGTGGCACAAAGAATTATCTTCTAATGGTGATAATGCAATCATCATCACACCCCCAACCTTTTATTCTTTCCTTTTTCCCTCTATTCTTCTGACCCTGCTGGGGGTCTGCCAGTGGCCGAGAGCAACACGGACCTCTTTAGCCTTCCCCAAAACCGTCAAGTTCACAAACATTCTCCGTCTCTATACTTCCATTTGTGCTTAGTGAGGGAACACTTAAAGTCAGAGCCACACAAAATCAGTGAAGAGGGAGACAGAGAGAACTTTTCTTGAACAGGGACTTTATTCTGCCTTGTCTCACCAAACATATTTGTCTTCTTATGTTTCGTATACTGCACTGCAAGCTTATCTAGTCACTTTTTTAAGCTAACTACTGAAGGTTTAGCACGTACATCACTGCACTGACGGCTTCCCCAAATAGACAACACTGCTTCCAGTGTCACAGTCACATTGACCATAAACTCTTAAAGGGGAGGCCTGACCAGTAACAGTGACAAATATCCACAATCCGTTAAACATGACCCATTGCTGTCTGTGGCAGCTGATTTAGACTATATGGACCCAATGGTCACACTGACCAACAGAAACAAGTGAGGATACACTCGTCAAAGGAGTGTCACGTGACAAGGCCCGTTACACAATAAGAAAAATGTTTTTCCCCAAATATCGGTTTACTTTTCCAGTATTTACAAAAATAGAGTTGAATCTTCCTCATGTCCTCTAAAATGTCCAGTCGTTGCTGCCTTGTTCCCACAGATTTCCTCCACTGAACCTGCATATTACGTTTGGTGCCAGTGTGACAATGAAGGAGAAGGAAGAGCCCTCACCTTCACAACTACAGTAGTAGTATTTCTTTTTTGGTTGTTACAGTACTTATTCCACTTGTCATCGTCAGCTCTGTTTGTTGTCTTTGTTGCTGCATAAGAATGGGGGACATGCTTATTTACCTTCTTTTAAGAATGAGATGAGAATTTGTCAAATTTGTCATAACAAAAGATGCCTGGATAAAATGTCAGTTTCCATCCAAATACACAATTTTACTGAGATCACTTAAGACCTGTTTGTGCTTTTTGACATGGATCAACTTTCATGTTAGTCAGACTCCTGATCACTGAGCTAAAGCTAAATATGCTCAGTTGTCAGTTTATTAGGAACAGCTGTCTCAGCTCAGTCAGTTTAATCCAACAGTCCTGCAGTAAATCCTCCATGATGTTCAGCTTATATTCAGATTCAGGAGTTGATTCTCCTGGAGGATATACACAGTTCGTCCTGCTGTTGCACTGTATCACGGTTTTATTGTTAAACCGGTGGATTATAATCACTTAAAAACATATTTTAATCATCAATTAATACACTGGTTTCTCAAAAATACAGAAGTAGTGCTGCCTTTTTCTGGTAGGGCTCCATTTATGAGGGGGTTGATGTACAAGTTGCACCACAGCGACATGACATATGGTGGTCACACATTGTTTCATCCTTGTATGATCTGAGAGTTCATGTTCCCATGCAGGATTTAGTCATTCTCCAAAAATCAGCTAAGGTGCATTATGTTCTTTCATTTTTGTCTTTATTATTGCAGATCTGATATCTAGATACAGACGGAAATTTCTGAATATAAGAAATTCAGAGGAAGCTTCAGATGTGTGAGTATATTACAGAGAATTTGCGTGATGAGTAATTTCACACTGTTAGGTATTTTTAGTCAGATAGAAATTGGATAGATACTTTATGTATTAGAAATGTTTAGTGGAGATAGGATGTCTAGTTAGACTGTTAAATGCTTAGGCATGCTTATGAGTTTCTACAGGGTACATCTGGTCAAGGATAACTAGAGAGAAAAGTTGATGACTGTCAGAAGACAGGGTGTTTAATATTATTATTACGACATGTATAACTGTAGCCTTAGCCATAATATGTTCTTATGTTTAAGTCACGACATGTACTAGAGGTCGTGAGAATGTTTTTAGTTACACACCACTTAATCAACAGATATACACATTCACACGTTGATTTGCTTCATGTTTTGACTACTGCT
>NW_018128342.1:96114-97060 GCF_001952655.1 Monopterus albus
CTTACATCTGCCTGCGTGCAGTTTGGAGGTGCAAGATACCTGAGAGTGTAATGTTAATTTTACCTGTGATCCTTTGAATAATCAGCACTGTTTTGAAGTTACTTGGACTGTCTCGTCTCTCAGAGTTAGCAATGGTAACAAGAACCAAAAAGACCCACAACACCTAGTCTCCAGCCAGCCCTGCTCATCACACCGGTGACTTCATGCCGATGTCCACATCTGTGTCTCTTTCTGTTTTTGTGCAGAATAGAACAAGGTCATTTCTGGTCTTTGCGTTGGCCTTTTTAAACACAACCGTACCACATTGTTTCCTAGATAAAGTTACATGCATCTTGTAAGTTCTGACAGGAATGCAAAATTCATCTAAGGTCTCTTTTAGAAGAGGAAAGCTCCCCAGGCTCCCCTGTCATTCAGACGCTGGTTTCCATCACTTCAGAGTCCTGGAGGCTTACAACTATAACCATAACTAGTACTGGACCTACTCCCAACCTTAGCTAACGTCAAACCATGTCATCACCCTAAAATTTTGTAACTGACATTATGGGAACTTCTTGTTCACAGAAGGAAGTTTTGTGGTAACAGGTGTGAAAACATGAGTAGTCGTGTGCACCTGGTTACTTCTTAGCTTTAATCTTGGTCTGCATTTCCCTCAGATCGCCTGTCAGGCTGGGATGGAAACTCACACCTTCTAAATGGATGTTCAGTGGATTTAGATTGAGGTTTGAATCATAATAGCTTATGAGATGTACATGGACAGCAGCGCAAATGACCAACAGCAGCAGATATGACAGTAAAAAGAACAGTCAGCAGCAGATTTACATATAATATGACAAAAAAGGGGGATGTATTGAGTTTGTGCAAACAGCAGGGGCAGTCTTTTTATGTTCTGTGGTGGGTGACGGGGGCAGGGGGGGGGAGCATCCTCACAGCCTGGAGGGTGAAGCTG
>NW_018128342.1:97077-122269 GCF_001952655.1 Monopterus albus
CAGTCCAACATTTCCCTGAGACTTTAAAAAAAAAAAAAAAAAGAAAAAAAAGAAAAGACAATGCCAGCTCCAACTGGAATAATATTTACGATATTGTAAATCGCATTTGTTCACAATAATATTAGTTTGTTTCTTGTTACTGCCACAGATCAGTGGTGGATGGAGCTCTCTGATAGCTAGCAAGTGACATTAGAAGTTACGGTGCGAAGGAGCCACAGAGAAGGAACGTCTATTGAAAATATTAGCCTGTAAATCATACCGATATTTACTATACACTGGAGCTTGTTGAAGGGACGTGGGAGATGTATTTTGTATTTTCATAGCTAAAATAACATCCTCTCCAGAAATAACTAAGCAAGCTAACGTATAGGTCCATGAGCAGAACAACACTGGTGCTATCAGTCCACTGATTGCTGTCGTAAAGCATATTTAAGCTTGATGTTCATTCTAAAAACACTTTAACTGGTACATTACTCGCAGGGACACCCTTTAGACTCGGTTATATAAAATGTTAACATTACTAGCCTCTTAATTGCTACATGGTGAATCCCCCTAAGCAAAGCTAGCGTTAGCATAAATTAGAAAGTTTTGAAAGTTATCCCTTAGCAACCTTCAAACTCAAATGGGCAGCATTCAGCAAAAAAAAAGTTACAGCCTTTGTCAAATTTGGACTGAGATACCGGTTACTACCTTTGCAGATGTGCGCTCCAAACGGAAGGTGGGAGTCCTCTGGTGTTTATGCTAGCTAGCCTTAGCAGCCCTGGGCTCGGTGGTCCTGAAGAGAAGACTGAGATATTAGAGAACTTTGCTTGAACAGGGACTTTATTCTGCCTTGTCTCACCGAACATAATATTTGTCTTCTTATGTTTCGTATACTGCACTGCGAGCTTATCTAGTCACTTTTTTAAGCTAACCACAGGTTTAGCACGTACATCACTGCACTGACGGCTTCCCCAAATAGACAACACTGCTTCCAGTGTCACAGTCACATTGACCATAAACTCTTAAAGGGGAGGCCTGACCAGTAACAGTGACAAATATCCACAATCCGTTAAACATGACCCATTGCTGTCTGTGGCAGCTGATTTAGACTATATGGACCCAATGGTCACACTGACCAACAGAAACAAGTGAGGATACACTCGTCAGAGGAGTGTCACGTACCAGGCCCATTACACAACAAGAAAAATGTTATTTCCCAAAATATCGGTTTAGTTTTCCAGTATTCCTCATTTCCTCTAAAATGTCCAGTCGTCGCTGCCTTGTTCCCACAGATTTCCTCCACTGAACCTGCATGTTAAGTACGGTGCCACTAGGACACAGTAAGATGTTATTGGTGCCTGATTCGTGCAACACATTATTCTGTTATAAAGTGTTGTTAAATGCTTTGGGGAGAGATTGGGTCGGCAGTGGCTTTTGTCTTGTGGATGAAGGTTTTCCAACATGTCAACATGTGCGGGTTCTAATGTTCTAATGTCATTTACAGCTGACATATGTGATATATTTTATATTTGTACATTTAAACTCAGAAATGAGCGTGCAATAAAGATTTCAAACTTGTCTTAAGCAGAAAATGGAAACTCTAATGTACATTCAAATTAAAAGCCTAAAGTCATTTGAACTGACAAAGGTCACTGGTTGCACTGACTTCCCACTGTGAAACACTGGGCACACGCACCAGTGATGCTCTGAGTCAGTGTGTCAGGAGGAGGAAGGAAAGCAGTCAGGACGGATGGAAAACTGGCTGACACGTCTGCTTCAGTCTTTTCAGCAGCCACTTGATCAGCTTGATGCTTTTCCTGAAGATGCTCAGTTTGATGATCTTCTGTTTTGTTTGGTTCGTACAGATGTTTCTGATCCACTGTGATGAAAACTCCACAGGTACAAATGTCACATTTATTACTGGTAACACTTTAATAATTCTATTAGTCCTGTGTTGACTTTTGTTACATATTGCATGATTGTTGAGTCATTATATTGTGTTTCTCTGTAAAGTTGATCTCTATCACAAGGTTTTCACTGATGCTACACTGTTACAGTTTAAATCATATCATCTGATGATTGCACTGTTATATTTAATGAAAATCTTAAATCATGTTGTGTTATTGTTGCAATGTTTGTCTTTTTATGTTTGTATATTTATACTGCGGTTTTCTAATACTTATACAGTAGTAAGAAAAGTAATACGTTTCTGTGTTATTTATACTTCATACTAACTGCAATTCTTTACCTAAAAAACAGCATAAAACCAATTGAATGTGCACTTTTCATCTGGTAGTGATGACATGTAAATGCAAAAAAAGAAAAAAGTAATGTATTTAACATTTACTGCAGAGTTTTCCTGTCCACATGAATGTTTTTAGTAAATGTTTAAGTGCTGTTAGTTCTGTAAGCAGCATTGATCACACTTCCAGTAACTGATGACTGTGAGCATGTCTCCATGGGATAAAACACACTCACACATACAACAGGAAACCAGGCTATAAACTCTCCTCAGGATGAGTGACACAGCTCCATGTCTGCAGCTGCTAAATACAGATGGCATGACACAGCCAGGGTGATGTGAGAAATGATTCCTGGAGACCTTTAGAAAATTTCCATCTGATGGACAGAACCGTCATAAACATAAAGTCATGTGTCTAAGCCAGTGTATATATACTTTACATATTAGCTTCCAAAATGGATGTGAACAAGCAGGTACACTGTATGTGATAAGAAAACAGGTAATTTGTTAGGGTCGGCACGTAAAGCTACCGATGATGTCGAGGGTGAACTCAATTATAACGCCAGACAAACATAGGTAAAGTATAGATTCTTCACTAGCAACACAAAACAAACAGAACAAAAGTCCAGTATCCAAATCAGGTCACTACTACAATCCAAGGTCAATGCCGGCAAACACACACATCCGAGGGATCCACAATCACGAGGTCAGAGAGGAGATATCTGAGGGTCAGTACACAGCAGGCTAGAGGTCTAGAGGGTGACAGTTTCTGGTCTGTGGACCTCCTCTCTTCTCCAACAGTGATCCGGGTTTCTGTCCCGGAGGAGCACCACCTGTGTCTGCCCTGTGGTGACTTTGATGCCTCAAATGTGGTCTGGACTCATGGGGGCAGGAAGGTCCCTGTGAACCCACAGGGAGACTCGGAGACCAGAGAGGACGTGCACCACCGGCTGCTGTCGCATGGAGATCTCTGCCTCCTGCAGCTCGATGACTCTGACAGCGGCAAGTATCACTGCAACCAGCAGCTGGTGGCTGAGTTGCAGGTGCTGACAGGTACACTCAGTTTTTAGAGTTCCCACAGTCTGGGCTTTCTCCATCTTTTCACAGCATTTCTGTTGGTTAGGCTGGAGGCCTGTTCAGTGATCCATGGGCCCAGGTCACATCACTAGGAATAATTGTTGCTGGGAAATACTGATGTAAATAACTTCATTATGTGTGGCACTGAAGGAGTCTTCAGTCTGTGAACAGTGCAGAAACCCTAGATCACTGATTTCTGCTTTCATCGAAAAAGTCCGGCTGTTGCTTGTTCCTCTTACAGTCGACCTGTTTTCATCCACTGCTCCTACAGTACATTCACACACCAGTGTGAACCAGTCAGTGTCTGACGGTGCCTGACTCATACAGCTGTGAGCTGTATTATAAAGTGTTGACCAATACTTTTATTTAGACAGATTAGTGACTCAGACAGAATTTCTGCTCAAACAGTTGGTGTGTTTTCACATAGAAGTATAGTACAGCAGTGGAACCCCCTTCATATATGTAATATACCAGCGGCTGACCACCCCTGTGACAAACACCCACGATTCCTGTTTGTTCCCGGCCCCGCAGGTCATGACTTCCAGGTGTCTGCAGGCTGGACGCTGCTGCTCCCCTGTAGCCGCTCCTCCAAACCCAAACAGAGGTGGTTTCAGCTGCAGACAGGAGGGAGGCGGGAGGCCATCTTCACCCGGTTCAAAAATGGTACGGTGCACCCTGAGAGGGGGGGGAGCCGGCTCAGCTTTAGGAACAACGCACTGCAGATCTTGAACCTGCAACCGGAGGACGCCGGAGAGTACCAGTGCAACGGAAAGGTGCTGGGTCAAGTCACCATCCTCCCAGGTGGGTGCCTGTTACCAACTGCTCAGACTGAATGTAATGGATTATTTGGTTGTTCCTCCTGAATAAAATCTCGTTTTCAAAAGGGGTTTTAATTAAGGAAAGATTATTAAATGAAACTCATCAGATCATTTGGACTCTAAATATGATAACTATCATTATAAATCCAAAAGTCAGATCTTGTCTTTTTTCTCATTCTCCCCATGTTTCGTTCTGCCCTTGTGCATTTTAAGTTGAGTTTATTCTTTTGTTCCAACTCAAAATGATTGATTAGTTATACACGGCTTTAACAGCTGGATCAAGGGAGAAATTG
The DNA here is from genome assembly GCF_001952655.1 of Monopterus albus. Classification (NCBI taxonomy): domain Eukaryota; kingdom Metazoa; phylum Chordata; class Actinopteri; order Synbranchiformes; family Synbranchidae; genus Monopterus; species Monopterus albus. The sequence goes on from NW_018128342.1 coordinate 101,490, forward strand.
ATGTGACGTTCTAACATTTTATCACTGGTAATCACTTCTGTGTCATGATCAGGGTGACAGGTTCATAATTTATATGGTGCTCATTATGCAAGTACTGAAATGGTTAAAAACTAGATTTCACTGTAAATATTTAATGCCATTTAAGAGCTTCCAGAAATCATTTGAGGGAATATACAGTATATCTAAGGTATTATGAGCAGGTACCATAGTTCTACTTTCAGCACTTTCTTTCTCTCAGTGCCCCCAGAGCTGACCAGCTTCCAGTCACCCACCAGTACAACTGCATCTGCTGCAGAGACAGAAACAGGTAACATTGAACAGAAGAGCAACAGCAGCACAGAAGGTCATCTGTGGCACAGTTAGGGCTCCGTAAGCACAGTGGAAGGAAATGAAAGGATTCATTAAAGGGTCAACGAAGAAGGCTGCACTACTGAGTTTAAAGTGACTTCACTATAACCTGGTCTGAGCAGCTCAGCTTCAAACCTAACTTAACAAAATTGGTTTTACTTGTCAAACCTATTTATCAGTTAACAGCTAAATTTATGAACATGTGAAAATGGTGTTAATGCCAAAGTAAAACTGATACATTTTTGTAAACCGGTTTGTTATTTCACGTGATAAAGACATTATCACAAAACATTTGCAAGTTCTAAAAGATAATTCATCTTAAGTGAAAATACTCATTCATTAAGTGGATCCTAACAAATTTAAAGAATCTAAGTTTTATTTGACTTTTGAATGTCAAATTGACGTGTATATTCAGTGATTCCGTGATTGGCAGCTCTTGAATTTAATTCATGTCTTTTGGCTGGAGTTAAACATAATTTATTTTCCTGTGCATCATCTGTAATTTTCAGTATTTATACCTGAAAACGTGTGTTTTATGTATTTCTGCAGATATGGTTGAAAAAGAGAAGGAGAAGGAAAAACCTGAGAACGGTTGGTCAGCTACTGTCACCTGAATCATGGTTTTAAAGCTGTTGTGTCAGATGTTTGTCAAGCAGATGTGTGTGTGCTCTTGCTCAGCTTTGCTGCTGGCAGCTGTGGTCGGCCTGGGGTTAATGATCCTCCTCCTGGCTGCAGTTTGTGTTTTACTGACCAGCATCAAGTGCACGAGGAAGAAGAGCAAATACGCAGGTGGGTGGTCTGAGAAAACCACAAGTGTCACCTTTTTTAAAAATAAAATAAATAAATAACAATGAAGAAAAGCTCACATGGCTCAGACAGGCTGAAGAACATCTTCTAGATTTAACAATGTAAAAATCTTCATAAAAACTATAAATGTTTTTATACATTGAAATGCCTGGTTTTGTCCATAAGATGATACAAATAAAAAGTTAATTACAATAATCTACATTTGTTCAGCACCATTCATTCAGAAATACAGCTCAAAGTGTGTTTTACATTTAAAACACCAGAAAACAGAAATAGAGGCGAATATACAGCACACACACAGCATTCAGACCTTATCATGTTTAAGGGCAGCGATTAAAATAAAATACACTACATCACAATGTTAGGTTTCAAAATGAGTCACGTTAAGATAGTATATAAGTCATGAGTAAATAAATAATAAGACTAAAACCTGGATTAAAAGATTAATGAAACAAAGCAGGACTGTGCAGGTTTCCTGATCATGGCTGGATGCTGGATTCCTTGTGGAGCAGCCAGACAGTTCAGTACCACCGGGGCTCTACAGAGCTCCTCTTCAGATACTTTTAGCAAAGCATCTCTGACCACGACATGAGCAGACTGTGAACTTCTTTTCTGTTTTCCCTGTAGCGGTAAAGACACATGACGATCCTGAGCTGCAGCCGTGGACGACGACCACCAGGCAAACTGGTAACGCATCAGCTCTTCTACTACTGACCCCCCGGTGTACATGGCAGTTTCATTATTTCCACATCAACCAGTGGTGAAATATAACTAATTAAGACAGTAAATCAAATGGAAAATATTTTGATATTTCATTAACCATCAGAGTTAGAAATAAAACATTCACTGGTATCATCTTCTGAATCTGGATATTTACTAGTTGTTTTCTATGACAGTGAACTCAGCTTCTAACGTATTTCACTGTTAATATCTTGTCATTCTAAACACTTAATCAGAAATTAATTATCAGACTTACTTATGATGAATATATTTGTTGGATGCAGCAACACACTGGAGGAATGTGATGAAACACTTTACAGAAAATGAACAACAAATACTACAACGTACAACAGTTTAAGATGGAGGACCCAACATAGCTGATATTCTTGTTCAGTGGTGCAAATCTTAACTTTGTGCTGAACCAGATTATGTAGATCAGTGTACGTACATAGAGCAAACCTGTGGCTATGGGAGCCCCCTGGGGTCTGGGGACCATGTGTTTCCCGAGTCCTCACGTGTGTCTTAATCTTGTGTCTCTGCAGAGTGTGAAGTGTTTGAGAGTCTGTCTGTGCCAGAGGAGACGATCCACTATGCCTCCCTGGGCCGACACAACTGGAGGGAGAGACCCAGCAGGACTCCACTTGACTCCAACGTCATCTACTCGTCTGTCGTCACCAGACCTGCTGCACACAGACACACTAACACACAGCGGGCCGCACCATCGCAGTAGCATGAGATGGTTTATATGAAGCGTAATCCTCAGTCAGCACATTCTGTAGGTGTCCAGGTGGGATTAAACCTGATTTACACTCTGTGTAGATCCTCTTTTACTGCACTTTAAGGAAACTCACCTTGCAGCAGCTTTTAAACGCATAACAGAAGACAAACTCCCAAATATTTAAGCTAAAGTTTGACTAAAATTAGAACTGCAATCAAAACATTAATGGTGAAGCACAAAGTAGAAACTAAAGGTTGTACCTGTCGCTTTCTGTCCAGATGACTTCAGAAACATTTGTATTCACAGTAGTGGAAGAAGTACTCAGATCCTTCAGTACAAGTATCAATACCACAGTGTAAAAATACTACTACTACTAAAAAAATTACTTAAGTACAAAAGTATTAGCATCAAAATATACTTGAAGCAGCAAAACTAAAAGTGCTCATTGTGCAAAAAAGGCACAGTTCACATTATTGCATTATTATTATTGATGCATTATTGTGTTTATTACTTTAATATATCAAAATCAATTTCTTAAAAACAAAAGAAAGAAACTGTAGCAGGTGACAGAGAACACAACACAGAGAAGTGCTAATAAAATGGTGGACGCTACATAAACAGCAGACGTTTTGATAGCAGTGACAGTGTTACCCTGACATTTTACATTCATGTTGGATTGTTAGGCAGCAAAAGTAAAGTAACAGCACCGTTTCTACAGCAGTCACACAGTTTACTGGATCTTATGGAAACAGATCAGTGAAATCACTTTAAAAATCGGAGTTAAATGAAAAATATATTTACAGAGAGTACAGAGATTTTTTTCTTCAGCACATGAACAATTTCAGTAGAATATAATACAAAATGTACATAAATGTGTGGCTTTACTTCTCTAGCATATTAAGAACTGCAGTCTTTAGATCTACATGTTTAGATAAAACAAAGAAACTGAATGATAAAAGGGGCCAGAGAAAGGAACTTTCTCACCAGCAGGTGGTGACATTACTACAACAACAGTCTGGGCTATCTGTGGTCATGTGACCCTTTCGGATTGTTGTGAATGGTCACAGTGGAGTATATGACATCCTCTTCGACCAATCGTATCCCTCCTCGTCCAGAGGGGCGGGGCTTGTCGGCATGCCGCAGACTGGAATAATGCAAAGCCACTTCCTGCAGAGACAGTAAACTAGTTGGTCTGCGTTTCTCAGGTGCGATGTGTTTGCTGCACTGTGTGACTGTGACCCCCGGTGACGGCTGAAAACATTTTGTCTTGTAAATAAAGTGACTTCTTGTCAGCGAGTGCCATCGTCCTCTGGGATCATTGGTAGGTAAAATAAGGATAAGGAACTAATTCTTTTGAAAGTCTACATGCAAGTTTGGTGATGTATCAAAGTAAAGTCGTTTATGACCAGAAAGGTTTTGTGTAAAGACATTAAAAAAATAATCTAGTAATAATGAGAAAAGTTATTGTCAACAGTATAACATGTCTACATGTAATTTATGTAAAATGGGATAAATGTAAAATGAGAAAATCGACCTCCAGCTAAACCTGCCATGTCAGGAATATTTAAAGACAGACTCCATATGGTTTCTACAGGACTCTGGTGATGCAGGTGTCCGCTGTTTTCAATAGGTTTTGGTAAAGCTTCCAGTTCTGGCATCACATAAATTAAAACAGTAGAACTGGCACAGAAGAATGTAGCTGGTCCAAAAATCTAAACTAATGTGGATTTATGCCAAAGGGCAAAGTCAATCACTGAACAGAACTGAAACTGAGGGGTTAACATCAGTGAAACATGTTAGTAGTAACCCATCCATAATTAAAACCAATATTAAAAGGAAATGTGTGGATTACCATCAGAAAATGTCAAAATGATATGAAAGCTTTTATGTTTATGCTGTTTCTGGTCTGATGAAGAAGGAAGGAAATAAAAATGAAAGCGAAGGAGAGGGAACCAACCAGGAAACCGTGTAAGCGCAGTCTGGCAAGAGTGGTAAAAGAAGAGGTGAAAAGACAGAGCAGGGCTGGTTTTCTTGCAGAAGAGTTAGAGAGCGGACAGGTGACCTCCCACTGACCTCTGTGACCCTGGCACTGGAGCCCCTTCTCCATGACTTACAGCAGCAAACAGCTGGTTTACCTGCAGACGAAGGAGAGGGTGAGCATGGGCTAAAGTTGAACAGCAGGTTGTACCTGGCCTGACACTCAGGTGTGTTCACACAAACAGCATGAAAATCAGCTGGCTGTCTGTTCGAGTCTGGCTTCAGCAGTTAGTACAGCTCACTACTGTTTTATCAGATCTGAATGCTGATTCTGCCTTTTCACAATGAAAAGCAATCATTCATTCAGTGAAGCTGAATAACTGCCATTTAGCAAACTGTCAGTTTATTAGGAACACCTGTCTCAAACTAAGTCAGTCTAACCCAGCAGTCCAGTAATAAATCGTCTTTCAGGACACCGTTCACTTCAGTTTGTGTTCAGACTGCTTCAAACCTTTACTGACGGACAGTGAAGACACACTGGGTGTGCAGTTGCAAAAGCCCAGCCCCCATACCAGGATCAGACTTTCTGTCGGCGTAAGTGAAAGTGAAAGTATGAAAGTGAAACTAGGGCGAGGTGTTTTTGTCGGAGGAGCAGGCACAAACTGAGCTCTGTTGATTCCTATTGTGTTTTTTCTATTTTTGTCTGTTTTCTATTTTACTTTGCTTCTCTGAGACGACTTTGCTGTAAGGGAAGAGCAGGCTTCCTCCTCTCCTGCTTCGCTCGTCCTCTCAGCACCATGCCAGACATTAATCTGTGTTTGGAGGCTCTGTCGGCTCTTTCCGGCTGCAGCGTCGAGCTGACCAGTGGCACCTCCCAGCTCACTCCCCAGGACTTTGTCAACATTGTGGCCCTTAAGGAGTTTTACAAGCAGGAGGGGTTTAAGGAGCTGGAGTACCCCAGTCTAGGGACTCTGTCCCTGCAGGACGTGGATGACCAGGACCTGTACGGGAACCCGCCGGCACTGACCGAGGGCCCAGAGCTCCAGAGCCTCAGGACCACTGTGAGGATCAACCCTCAGGACTTTTTCCATCCAAAGTACGACTACGACTTCACCAACATCAAGGTGAGAGGAGAGAGAGGCCTGAGGTCACATGACACAGGCCTGGCATGATGCAGCACTGACTGAGGCGTGAACTCAGCTCGTGTTAGTCTCACTTGTCCACTCACATTCTGAATAACCATGATTTTAAATGTCTAAAGATGAATAACGATGTCATCTTCATATTGTACCTGCTTGTTTGGATGAATTCACTTCAGTTTGAGCAAAATGTCAAATATCATGTTAATACACATACTGAGCTGCCGTGGGTGCGTGAATGAAGAAATGACTGGGTGAGTGATTTCATGCTAGCAGAACCAAATGTGTTCCAGTAAGTAAGTGAACAAGTGAGTGGATGATTAATATTAGAGTAAAATGTGGTTGCAAGTGACTGAGTGAATATCATGTCAATTTAGCCATTCGTGTTTAAATGAGTGGGTAAATGAACAGGTGAGTATGAGTGAGTGTATGTGTGAAAGCAAAAGGAAAAGTGAGTGAGGTGAAGAAACATGAATAAATTAGTGAATTCATGATAGAGCAAAGGTGGGAGTGAGTGAATATCATGCAGTAAGAGTGAATGAGACATGAGTATGAATGAAGTAACTGAATGAATATGAATGAGTGATCAAACTAAAACCAGGGGAAAGTGGCTGAATGGGTCTGTGAGTGAGAATGAAAGTGAGCTAGTAGGGGACAGTAGAGTCAGAGCACAATGAGTGTGGGACTGAGCAGGATTTGTGCTGTACATATTATTAGCATAGTAGCATCTTCCTGTGAGTGTGTCCAGCTCTGACTCTGTGAACCTGTTGCCTCCAGGATGGCAGCACCAAGTTCCTGCGTGGTAATGAGCAGTACATTCGTCCCTGTGGCTGGAACCGTGTGGCCCTGCAGGTCATCCAGAGGTATGCCGATGGGAATTCCTGGCTCGGGACAGGAAAGGATGCCTGGCCCGTCTCCTACCAAGGATACAGCATGGATGGCTCCCTCGGCATTATCCTGACCCGTGGTGCATGCTCCAGTGACGAGCCCCAGTTTCTGGATGTAGCTGCCGCCTCTCTGAATAACAGCGAGACGAGGGGTAGAGGGGTGTACTCCACACCAGACATCAAGATGGCGGAGCAGTACTGCAAGCAGTTCACGTCCAGAGTGGACGGGAAGAAGTACAAAGTGGTTCTTCAGAACCGCATCAACCCACAGAAGAGAACCAAGTGCCAGAGAGAAGATGTGTGGCTGGTCTATATCCCCGAGGGCCACAACGATGTCCAGACCAGGGCCATCGTGCAGGAGTCCATCCGCCCGTACGGGCTGCTGCTGAAGCAGGCGTGAGCCCGGACGTGGTCTGGGTTTCATTATCAACATGAAGCCTTGGAACAATCATTTCTCTCCTTTCCACTAATGTCAGGTAAATGCTGCTGAGGAGGTCTGTAGGTTCAGTGTTCCTCAGTTGGCTCATGTGACTCCCACAGCTCCTGGATGTTTGCACTGCAACCCAGGGAGCACCGTTCTCACTAAGCATTAATCTAAGAACACCGCTGTGGGATGGATAAACTGTATAGGCACATTTTAATCCTGAAAATCACTTTGGCTTTTCTAAATATATTTGCATGACTTAGACTATTCACAAACCATAAATAGTAGTGCCTTAATTTGAGTTCATGTTAGAAATCAGTTTAAGTTTGGGGATTTTTTCCAAGATTGAAGGCTGTAACTAATACAAACCTGAACATAACTCCCTGCAGCTGTTGTCAAATCTAAGGAACGACTGAGGAACACAAAACCAACGTAATATCCTGGGAAACTGGTCGGTGTGGGTCTGCTGTATGTGCTGCCATCTAGTGGTGTGTTGTGGTATTTTTCTTTTTAGGAGAATTCTGCAGAATGAGCTAACAGTTTCAGGGTGGTGAGCATGAATGATGCTAGAAGAGGATTTTCAGATTTGAATTATTACCTTTCTTTTGCTGCCTGCTTGCACAAAATGTCTGTCACTGAACTGCACCGATGAGGTTTCATTATACTGTAATTACAGATGTCAAGTCATCTAATGTGCTGAGCTGCTTGTAAGATCTGGTCACTGAGGCACTTTCACCTCTGGACTAGAGTGTGATTCAGTTTCCTGGCTGAATTTTAATTGAAGATGCTGTGAGGTTTTTCATAGTGCTATCATTTTGTGAATACTGCGGCTGTCTGTTAATTACAGAATACCTCTGTTCATCTCATGTACTGTACCCCTTATCTTTACTTTTTGTAGTCCATACAAATAAAACTATAATTTCCCAGGATACACACAGTACATGTTGCTGGCATGTGTGCTTCCCTGATTTTCATAAGGTCTCGCTGGAAGTTTATTAAATCCAGTGCACAAAACCTGGTATCAGCAAATTATGACCGTATTATTCTAATATTTAACAAGGTGATATATTATCTAGATAGTTTTATTGTGAAAAAGCATGTGACACAATTCCAAATGATATATTAACACTACAAAATGTACAATTTCAGATTATTTGTGTTGAGTGCTGCACTTTGCCTATGTCACCGTCACCAACCACTAAAGGTCAGATATCAATAATACCAGTGTTTTTCTGTGTGCGTGATACTGGCTGAGGGGCTGTACAGTGTGGCACAAACACACTTGTTTACTTGTTTGTACTCATAAAAAGAGAACCTTCATTCAACCAAGTACCAAAAACCATGCACGTTATGGTGTCACGTTAGTAGAGATTTGTTTTCCTGGTAAAACAAAGGTTAAATAGTCAAAGGCCAAATATTCATGACAAAGTTGTATGTTTGTAGTTCAGTGCAGTCTAAACAGGATCTGTCATTTTTTAAATAACATCCCATCATCTTACAGCAGCAGAGAACCTGGCAACACTACAGTGAGTTAGGTCTCATGTTAACAAGCTATACTGCCACCTTGTGTATGAAAAGATGTACTGTATGTAACGCTGCCCTCACATATGAACAGAACCTTAAACATCACTGCATGTGTAAACCCAGTCTCTCCACATCCTTCACCTCCACTCCACAGAGAAGCAGATTCAGTGAACCACACACCTGAGCACAGGTAGATTCCGAAGATGATGACGAAGCAGAGGGTGAGTAGCGCCGGGAGAAAACAGATTACCAAAGTGAAACAAGGCTGCCTCATTTCGTCTCTGGCTGTCGCCTTGTCTGCAAACACCAAATATGGGGATTAAGTGGTTCATTGGTTGATATTTTGAGCTCAGGTCTTCTTGTAGAGCTCAGCTTGTATTAATCCCTCATTCCCTGAGGCCTGGAGCACAGAGCTGCAGTTTAAAGGGTTATGTTACACGGATTTCAGTACTTGTTTTCATTTTCCTGAGAACCTGAGACACTGCAAATCTGATTTTTTGAGAAACATCTATAGTTTGCATGAAGCTACAGGCTGTTTTCATGCACCTGCAACCTTCCCAATGTGAAACATGAAAAAACTAAATGCAGCAGCTCCGAGGAACCAAAGTCACAGCTGCTGTGGCCAAACAGCAGCATGTGTGTGTGAGATTTGGTCATATGGGTTCACTTTAACTGTAACTACAAACTGTGTGTCTTAATAAGCAATTGTTCAAGTCTCACAGACCTTTTTGAAATTTTGGTGGAGTTCCAAGAGTTTCCAGAGACACCAGATTAAGTTTTAGTGACATGTCTGGAATGATGCATAAAGTCTGGATATGGTCATATTTCATTTCCTGTTTTTAATGTATTGCTGCAGAAACATGCAGTAACGGGGTTGTCGGTATGAACAACAGGCAGCGTCAGTGAGCAGCCGAGGGACAAGTTGCTACACACTGTAGAGTTGTTCAGATTTAAAGAGAAATTTAGGGGAAGTTTGCACATTGCTCGGTTCTGATTGGCCCAAATGAAATTTCTCTCTCCTACATAGATTTTTGTTTTTACAAAACTCCTGCAGAATCATCCATTTTAATCACACATTACCATAAAACCAAAGACTCTCTTTACATCTGTCTTCTACTTTATTTCTATCTTGTTTCTTTGTCACCTCCCATTTTTCAGCTGTGTTCCTGCTCTGTATATTTTTGCCATGCTGGCTTTGGTTATTTAGTGTAACTGGTTCCCAATCTATGGGTCAGGTCACTTATAAGGGTCTCAAACAATCTGAGGGGTCATGAGAAGATTAATGAAAGCGAAAAGAAGAAAAAAAACAATGATTGAAAAAGCTGTGATACACAATTATATTTTAAACATTTAAAAAGTTTTGATTTGTGGTGAATGTTTTGCATGTTTACAGTTATTTACTGTAAATGAAACTGTTCAGAGGGGAGATCGGTGCCAACGCCTCATCTCTCTGTAACAAGCTAAAACTGATAGATAAATAAAAACCCTCTTACCATTCATCATCAGATAAATTCCTCTGTTAACACAAGAATAGCCTGGACACCGCCAGATGCAGAAGTACAGTCCGGCATCCTGCTCCTCCACCCCCAGGATTTCCAGGCTGACCGGGCCTCTCTCCAGAGCTCCGCTGCTCTTGAAGCGACTGTCTGCAGTGTGAAACATGACTTCATCTCCCCCTATTTTCCCTGATGAAACAGTGAGCAGAGGCAGCAGCTTGTCTGACCGCAGCAGGTACCAGGTCACCTCCATGCTGGACGTCAGGTTACAGGTCAGTGAGACGTTCTGCCCCGCCTGGACCACCTGGGCAGAGTGGAGAACAGGTGAGGCTGAACACAGGTGACATCCTGCAACACCTGGGGAGAAGGTAAAGAGCAGACAGGTGAGGAGGGGACGCTACCAGCCTGGCAGCCCTGTGCCTGATCCTCAGACCTACAGCCTGTCTGCTTTCATTTCAGCTGTTGTTTTTAGGTGAGCACAAACTACACACAATGAATGATCAAACAATAAACTTAAGTCTTTGAATGGCTCCAAACTGGAGCTTGAATTTCATGTCCAAAGTACGCGTACCCTGGCTGCATGTGCAACTTTATAATCCAGCTAAAAAATAAACATTAACTTACAAAGGAAAGTGAGCATCGGTGTGAGCCCTGCCATCAGTGAGTAAACTGTTGCCCAGGTTTGCGCAGAAGCTCCAGCCGGAGGACTGATCAGTTGTATGAGCGCAGTATGACTGTGGTAGGAGGAAGCGAACGGGGACTTATGACAGCGGAGACCACCAACAGGTCTCTGCTGATGCAGAAAACGGAACATGGAATATTTTTCAACTGAACACACACCACATACACCGCTCTCTGCTCACATATTGATGAGCCTGCAACAGTTACCGTAGGTTTCGTTTCTGCGCGCATCGGTTAAACTCCGAGTAAGCTGCGGTGACAGGCTTCAAAATAAAAGCAACACAAAATTCCCCTAATGGAGAGGGATAAGATAGACGGGTACTTTTACTTTGGCACACAAACAGGAAGTCGAAACTTAAAGCGAGGGTGATAAATTTGAGCTCATTTGTGATGAGACATTTAAATCTATTCAGCGGAGGAAAGAGACGATGAGTGAACTAAGCTCCCAAACAGCAGGCATCATGACAACATTTATAACGAGACTCTGGTAGGAAACGCTTCACCTTGTTTTCAGGCTTTACTGTCATTTGGAGTTTGTTTGTTTGTTTTATTTAAATCACAAGTTTTTATTTTCAAAGAATTTCCTGCGTTTATGCAGGATGAGCAGAGGCGGGTTTTTCACTCCATAAGTCAGTAAACAGCTGCAGGAGACGCTGTGTCTGCAGGATAAAGCACTGGAGCTTGTTCGCCTTCGGTCTGTGCAGGTTTCCCACAGCAGCAGTCAGTCAGTCAGTCAGCGAGTGGGGCGACCGCAGGACGCACAAACCCGGCAGTTTCGTTTTCGAGGAAGTCCCAGATCAGGATAAATGAGCAAGAGCAAGAGCGTAAAGCGAAACTTAGCCGTAAATAAACCCCGTGGGTTAGTTTCCTATTGGCTTCAAACATCCTCACCAACCAGCTCAATTTAGAAATGAATTATCAGTGGATGGCTATTTACTCAGGTATTGTGAGGGTACTTGAGTATTTTATTTTACTTCACTGCATTTCAGAGAGACGTATTGTACTTTTACTGCAATGCATCTGTGCGACATCTGTCATTACAGATGAACATTTAAATAGTGAGAGGTTTTTATAAGTTTGGCCTGCCGCTAACATTTCTCCTCCTCATCCCACGGGGTCTGTTCAACTCTAGTAAAGCAGTGATGACAGTTTCCCGAGTCCCAGGTGACCAAAACCCACAGTCAGTCAGTTTCTAATGACAGGAGACAGAAGCAGTAAATCCTCAGCTGAAACAAGCCACTGGCCTTTCAACTGAGACATGATGATGACTCGAATGTCAAAGTGCTTTCAACTCATTTCAGTCACATCATAGGGAGTACACCATGTATTACTTTACACAGAGTAGATCAGGTAGTTCACATGAGCTTCATCTCAACCAGCTACAACTTTAACACGTTGCTGACATGTTAGTTCAATAAGTTTTGCCCTTTTAATAGAACAGCTGAGGTTCTGCATCTGCTGATCAGAAACCTTAATCAGAGGGACACAATCAAATCGACAGCCGATGACTAAAGTTGTTTTCTGATGTTTATTCCAGGTGTTTCATACATCTTCAGTGTTTCCTCGGTGGCAGTTCAGTTGGTGAGTACCAGCCTGGTGTTGATTTGGTTAAGTCAGCAGAGTAGACTCCTGTGGTAAGTCAGTAACGGGAGGCAGCAAGTCCACGTCATCACTTAGTTAAAGATTTGACTAGGTTTAATTTGTGGTTTGCTCAGACTGTGGGCGAAGGATTTCTGAACATTTTAAATATCTTTTTATGATGTAAATGAACCACTGTGTCCTACCAAGTCAAAGCTTTTGATATTACAGCACCTACATGTAGTGGACGGCCACCCTTTTTGTTTTAGGACTTTAGGGCTCACTACTCTAGTTTGACACAACAAGGTCCACTGACTTTTCTGGAGCTTTCAACCATGTCACAAGGTCAAGAATGATATTTGATGCTTATGTGTAATCAGCCTGCACAAGAAGTCTCAACACTGCTTTGGAATCCTAACAGCTGATGTGTCAGCAGAGCAAACATCAGCTGATGAAGACCATGTGATATGGCAGAAAGCTCTGGGAAATGAAAGTGGAGTTTGAGGGTGGATTGCTTTGTCAAACTGGTCTAGTTTGTTTGGTTGTCAGCACATTTGATTCTTTTTGTTTCCTTGTTATTGGTCCATTTCTAACACGACAGTCCTTCAGAGGGCCTCCACACTGCTCTGGACATCTCCTCCAATTCCATCTTCAATGCTTCTCTTCTTCCAGACTCCTCTTCTCTGTCCTCCAACCCCCACATTCTGGCCGTCACCTCCACAGTGGGGAGCCAGGTGGTCCTTCCCTGCAGCTGGAAGTCCCGCCTGGGGGAGGGGGCCCTGTCCACCTGCCACATTCGGTGGACATCCGCCATCAAGCTGGTGTTTGAACAGCAGGGAGAGCAGCGGTGGCAGGCGGAGGAGTTTGTGGGCCGGGTGGAGGTTCCTGAGGAGAGACTTGGGTCCGGGGACTGTTCTTTGATCATCAGTGATGCTCAGCTCGGAGACACGGGGAGATACGAGAGCTTCATGGTGGTGGACGGAGTGAGGTCTGCGAAAACCAGGGTCTTCATTCAGAGCGTCAAGCTGTCTGTGCTCGGTTAGTTCAGGGTCTGGATGGTGGGACTCTCTCTCCTGTTTCTTCTTGTTCCTTTACATCTACCCTTTGTCCTCTTTCTTCTCAAATTATTTCTGCTCTCTCTGTTCATTGCTCTGTTTGTTGTAACAACCAGAAACCTTTCTCAGTTTTACAAAATCCTTCTCACTGTGGGACAGTTTCCAGTGACCCTGCACAGGAGAACCAGTAGAGATACAGTACAGGATGGACTGTCCTTGAATCAGTTGTGTGACTGTAGGCTCCTCTCCATAGGGAACAAACTAACTCAGCGCACAAAGTTTGGTTTATTCAGATGCTGATTTTGTGAGAGAATTTGTGATCTAATGAGATTTCTCATCTCTGTAGATCCTGGTGTCTTTATTCCAGGTCTTTAATGTTGATGTTCTTTTTCCTACTGTCAGACCACAAATCTCTGCAGTCTCGTGGTCTAGGTGAGGACCTGGTTCTGGATCTCCACACTCCTCACTCTGTGAGACTGGTCTTCCAGGGAAGGTGAGCTGTTTCTTCTGGTTTTCTACAAAACTGAGTAAAACTGCAGTTAAGGCCTTCACCTTTATTGACAATGTTTACATTCACATCCTCCGTTTTTCGCTTTTGCATCGTCTTCGTTTCTTTTTTTTTGTTCTCCCTACACTTATTTCATCTTTTTCTCGTCTCATCTCTGCTCCCACCTTCTTCTGATCTGTTCTTTCCTCAAATGGCTTTTAAAAAAAAAAAAAGACGCCTACAGACTTTCGGATTATAGGCTGCTGGTAAAATTATGAGTCACCTGATAAACTTTGACGACAAAATCCAGTGGGTTCTGGACAAAACAGCGATGGCTTTATGTACAAAAACTTTCCACATGAAACAACATTTGTTTTTTTTCCTTACTGATGCGTCATGCTCCATCAACACATTCACCAAAATTTTCCTTGATGTAAGCTGCACAACAGACGTGGGGACACCCAATATGACACATTTGCATGTCCAACAGCTCGTCTCAGAGCGCAGAGCAAACTAAACATCACGAGTCACTTTGTTATACAGCCCAGCAGCACACAGCCAGCTGCTGTCTAGGCCGACCTGCTCCTGCTGCTGCAGCACAGTGAGCTCCTCTTCGTCAGAGCTTAACATATCGTTATTGCTGAGCAGAAATTATGTTTTCAAAGAAATTACCTTGTTTTTATAAGATCTGCTCCAGAACTTTTTTTTTTGGACCCAAATTAGCAGACTGACAGCATCTTGGGTTGCGCTGTGCTCCCCAGAGGAGGAGCCCTTTTGATTTAATGGCACTTTTAGCACCAGGTTCTGAATTAACTTTATGTTTTAGCTGTTCTACTGTGTTTCACATTACCTGCAGCCTCTTGGGGGCGCTGTCTGGCTTTAAGTCTTGTCTTTTTGCATTCACAGTGTCAGGCTGCACCTTGTTCCAACAGTTACTTCTCTGTGCTTTCCAGGAGCGGCTCCGAGTGGTTGGACCTGTGGGTGAGGGGGGATGAAAACAGTCAGCGTCTGGAGAAACACTCCATGAAGGAGCAGCTGACGATAAAGAAGTTAAAGCGCTCGGACGAAGGCACATACAAAGTCCTGGATGAGCAGGGCCTCTCTGTGAGCACTGTGCAGCTCTCTGTGGAAGGTGAGAGTCCTGAGGCGCCGGGATGAACTGCAGAAATCTCAGCAACAGTTTGATAGTTCCTGTTACTGTATCTCAGTGAGGGCTGTGTGGTTAGAAAGGTTCAGTAGCTATAGCAGTACAAGAACTGGTGCAGATGTTTTGTTGAAAACATTTTCTTGTTGTGCTCTTGTATTGTTAAATGTAAGGTGAAGTGGCCTTTCAGGTTTCACTTCATCAGCTTTAAGTGAAGGGAGAAAATTCCCTTGATCATTATTTAGCCTGATTCCACAGAATAAGGCACCTCTCCAGTTCATCTAGACTGGCACATGTGTAGTCTGTTTTGCACAAAGTCTTTCATCATGCAGGTTTAATTTCATTTGATCACGTTTAACTAATCTAAGTCGTTTGTGCCACAGAACGCTCCACATCTCTCAAAGTCCGGCAGGTTATGGAAAATGAAATACCAGCAGGTGAGAAAACAACACTCTGTCAACTAAAGCAGAACTAGAGAAGACTCACATGATGTGAAGTGTTTCCCTGTCCCCTGACCCTGATGTCTTTCCAGGTGACGCTACCAGAAGCAGCTGTTCAGCGCTTCTCATCTGGTCTCTTCTTGTCACGAGTTTCCACATTCTTCATCTGCTCTGATTCCAGAACTGCACATAGCTATTAACAGCAGCTTTGCACAGTAACAGCATATGTGTGACAGTGTGTGTGCAGTGTACACTTCAAGTTAAGTACACAGTGACAGGTAGGTGTGAGAGGGAGAGATGTGGTCTGAGTAAAGAAAAGGTTTTCTGTTTGTCTAAAACAACCCTGGGTCTAAGCTTTAAATGCCACTCTCTCATTTCTGTCCAATAATTATGGAACTGGAGTTGTTACATGGTTAGCTTAGCATAAAGACTGGAAACAGAGGGAAACTGGCTCAGTCTGCAGTTCAGAAATACACCATCTCAAACTCTCTTATTGATGCCTAGTAACTATCTTACAAAACATCAGTAAATGAGGTGTTAAACATCAATATATCAGTTAAAACTTTATTAATGGTGCCTGAGCAGAAAGCAGCACCCTAATACAAAATAATTACGTTATATATGTCTAAGATATTCAAATGTTAATTTAAGACTAATCAGGGAAACCCAGTCATCAATTTCTTAGTTTAGAGAAGCCAAAGCTTCACAGATCGACAAAACTGGGGGAATTCGACCATGTGTGGGTAAAGACAGCTGCCGTCAGGCTAATTTTGTGTTTTTTCACATATTTACTCAGTACATGTGAATCAGTGGATGAGGTCACAGTGTACAGAAAGACTTTGTCTTGTCTTTACTTTTACAAAACCTTGAAATTAATAAATATACAAGTGTGAATGATTGTCTTAGCTTGTTAGTGGTAGAGAAAAAGTGCAATATTTTCCCCTGAACCATAGTGGGTTTGATATAAGGCAGTATAAGAAACGACTAAATGACCAAATAACAAATAAATTGAAAAAAGAATGGTCATATTAATGGTTCATGGAGAAACAGACTTCATTACACTTACTATCAACAACAGTTAATTTGCCCTTTGCTGTGATTTGTCTGAGGTGAATGTGTGGAGTGTGCTCACTCTGATATATGATTAGCATGTGGCATGATATTTATTGTTTCATAAATCTAAAAGAGAATTATAGTAAACCAACAGACACCGTTGTGTTGCATTTCCATGCTTCATTGATAGACTCCACAGGTCCACACTGGACTGACAATATGTACAGACGGACACCACTAAAAGCAGCTAGAGAACTAAGCAAAGGCACACGACAACCTCAGCAGCAGGTTTTGTTCAGTGTCTATAACAAACTGGGGGAGAGCATCTTTCAGATGTTCAGTCTGGTGATATTCTACAATTTTCTTGCCAACAAATCCGATGTGCAGACCCAAACCAGCAGTGACTGTCTCCTGCTAACGCGTCCTGTGCATCACCGTTAAACCCACCATTGACCACACTACTTCACTGGATGACGTGTTCCTTCATCACCATGAACACACACTGGAGTTTACGCTGACTCAGCCGTCAGCCCCTCACACACACACACACACACTGTCCTGCTGCCACAGACACTCACTATAGACCAAATGTGCATTCATCCGCTGCTGAAAATAGTCCCAACCTATGCACCCTTTCCTCAATTTTGTTTGATAAAAATCCAGCAAGCAGCGTTTTGTGAAAATCACTGATCCTTGTGTAAAAAATGAAACACTATGTTTGTAAGGTATTTGTAAAGATGTCTTCAGTAAGAACCAATGGACATGAAGCCAAGAGCCACAGACTGTAGAGAAGCCAAAGTACTGGGAGACGAACCAACACTGTGCTGGTTTGGATTTTTTATGGTATTTGCTGTGTACGTCTCCTCTTCTGAGTTTTTCAAGCAGTATATTCACAAGTACTTCTCTCACTACAGCAGTATCTATAGAAACACTATGCACCTTGTAAATAACATGTACAAATAAAAGGTTGAATTCATCAGTGATAACATGAACCTTTGCTCAGTTCATCTGCCTTAGACATGGCCACTGCTCAACCACAGTTACACAGTTCTGCTTTAATTCTGAAAAAAAAAAAAAAAACAAGTCCAGATTTGCCCCCTAAACACTTGGTCTATGAAGGAGGGTCTTGTTGATTTGGTGAACTTTTAATCAGTAGTTTACATATAAATACTTTAAACATGCTGCTTAGATTTTCTTGACTCCTGTTTCTTGCTTCTTATTTATGTTTCTGATTATTTATGTCACAGAGAAGAAGTGGTTAAATCATCAGGTCTTAGGATGTTTTTTTAAACACAGTCACTTTAGTTCAAGTTCTTGCATAAGTTCCTCTTGTGAAGGTCTAAGGACGGAATAAGGTTTCACAGTTTTCCTCACCTCGGGAATGACAAATGTAAAGTAAACACTTTCCATTTCCACTCTGATCCGGCGAGGATGTCAGCTCGTCTGCCCTCACTCATCTCTGACTCCACTTGTTCTTCAGCTGGTAAGAAAAATG
Source organism: Monopterus albus (assembly GCF_001952655.1). Lineage (NCBI taxonomy): Eukaryota > Metazoa > Chordata > Actinopteri > Synbranchiformes > Synbranchidae > Monopterus > Monopterus albus. The sequence continues at coordinate 119,463 of NW_018128342.1, forward strand.
TCTTAATGCTTTCACAAACCTACAGAAGGAAACTTGGGTTTGTTGCTGAAGTGCAGCCTCTTGGTTTTGCTCCTAGACTCTGGGAGTTCAGCACTGGTGCTGAACATAAGGAAGGAGCTGTTCGGGCCTACTAGAAGTTGGGTTTGTGCTTCTTGACCTCGACCATGAGGTGGTGCAGGTTGATGAGCTCGGAGCGCACGGCCAGGCTGCGAAACGTCGGCTGATTCAGGATCTTGTGGAAGCCGTGGTAGTACTGGATCAGTTGGGTCAGAGCGCCCTGCAGCAGGAAGAGGAAGTGCTGGTTTATCTCTTTTTCCATCACTCACTGCCTCTTACACAAACACCACATCACTGGGACGTTGAACACATTATCAAAAAAGTAATGGAATCACATTAAAAGGTTCAGTTTTACAGTGAATGCTCAGTACTTCTAGTAGCACTTATAAACGTCTAATTTCACATATTTGTAGCTTACAAGCTGTTAATCGTTTTGAGACCTGCACTTGTACAATTCAAACTTTAATTCTGGTTAACGAGCGACAGCATCCACACACCAGGGGGCGCTGCAAAAAAAGGGTTAACAACCTGCTGTACAAACAGTATTGGCACTAAGATGATAGCTGCAGTAACAGCAGCAGAGTCAGCCTTTGTAATGTTGCCCACTAGAGTCATGTCACCAACACACCCACTGTCTCACCTGTATGATGCTGGTCCCATTCTTAAAGTTAGTGAAGGACCTCATGACGTCCTGACTCATCGACTCCACAGACTGTTTCCATGTACTGGAAAAGCCCCGGACCAGCTGAGTGATACGAGCTGCACACAAACAGACAGGAGGGTTAGACTGCGGTAAATGTCCTGAACTGTTAAAACCGTTCAGTCATCACAAAATTTGGCCGACTGTCATGTTATTCTCTCCTTCCTGTGCGAGGCTGGGGCTGTTGCTTGTGTAGTTTTACACATCATTTCACACATCAAACTGTGCAGGTATGAAGATGAGAAGAAACGAGAAAGGATGTGTGAAGCTGAAGTGATGACATAGAAATTCTGCAGAAGAGAAACTAAACTGAAAGGATGTAAATGTTTCAGAATGAAAGTGGCTCATTACTCCGTAAAACAAAACCAAAGCACCAACTGAAGGGAACTGGGTGAGGCTGCACTGTTCACTGATTGCAGGCTCAGGTCTTCTAGTAATCTTTATTTTATTTCAAAGTTTAAGCATATAGAAAACCTCAAAAGACCTGACAGTGTGGGGATGGACAGTGAGCCACAACCGCAAGTCAACAGAGGCTACTTCATGGTAGCTCAGTCCATTTGCTTTCTAATAATCAATAAAGGGAATAATAAATCTAACAAATGTACAGTATGAGTCCAACAGAAGAAGCTAATCACGTCCAGACAAAGACAGAGAAACAAATCACAGGGGAGTGGAGGCAGATCTTCCCTCTCTTACCCTTTTAGCTATTTTCATACAAATCATTAACCCCTGCCAGGTCTCATGTGGGGCGACCTGTCCAGGGCATACCCTGCCTCCCGCCCACTGTCAGCTGGGATTGGCACCAGCCAATCGGTATAGATAACAGATAGATGGGTCTCATGTGACAGTGGATCAAACATTTTCTACCAACGCTGTTTTGCTTCAGGGCAGAACAGATATGAGTCAGAGTCCTGTCACCCGATTTACATTAGCCACAAACAACCAACGGAGAATCCCGTGTAATCCCACAGCTCATCAGATGTCTCACAACCAGCCTCCTCATTCCAAACCTCTCTGAGGTAATTCAGGGTGCCTTCCTAGATGTCATGGCATGTTGAAGCTTTGCCCTTCATCCCATCCTTCAGCTGTTCTTTAGAAAGCCACAACAGTTTCTATTTGACGATTTATAACTCTTCAGAATCCTGTCAAGTAAGAAAGAAAATATCAAACCAGTAGCACTCAGTGTTTCTGACCTTCCTCATTCTTCAATCGGTCCAGCTGCCCTTTCTCCATCAGCGCCTCAGCCTCCTTCACGAAGGTGATCATCCCTCCAAAGGGGGGAGACAGAATCTCCTCGATGAACTCCTGAAGGGGGGGAGGAAGTGACCAACTTTGACCGGTTATTTACTTCTATTATTACAGGAATGTGGTCATTATTATAGTTTACTAAAGTACTACTACAAAGAACAAAAACATTCTAATTATATTTACTTATTAAATCCATAACAATACTGCTTCTCTGTTACATAATTTCAAAATCTGCCTAATGATAGAACTCCATGTTACTTCACTGCCTAAACTCCAGTTTACTATTTCACCAGGTTTTAACCAGTGTTGTCTCTGTGAGCCGAGTCATGACCTGTCCCTCTTTTATTAAACCTGCAAATGTGTCCGTTTAAGCCGCCGTCTCACACACCATAAAGTCTGGTTTGCAGGTGTATAACAACATACTTATCTTTGTTCCTTGTAGGATGATTTTACAGTATCTCTTGTGGAAGAGTATTTTTTTTCTTTCTGGATTTATTTTCTGCTAGTCGGTGTGTAACTTCGCTAAAACAATGTCGGACTCCGTAGTTTTCTCTGGACCCCTACCCAATGTGACCAGTGATGACATGTTTAGCCGCATGTCGTCATTCAACCGCTGGCTGTCTAGGTGGTGCCCAGAAAATAACGTGGGCTTCATAGACAACTGGAAAACATTTTGGGGAAAACCTGGTCTGATTAGCAGAGACGGCATCCATCCCACTTTGGGTGGTGCAGCTCTATCTGGACGAGTTTGTTTTACAACCTAAATTATGACAACCCAGAGTTGAGTCCAGGATGCAGGGTC
>NW_018128342.1:123842-150862 GCF_001952655.1 Monopterus albus
CTTCTCTACCTTTAAGATTAGACTTAAGACGTTCCTTTTTGATAAAGCTTATAGTTAGGGCTGGATCAGGTGACCCTGAGCCTTCCCTTAGTTATGCTGCTATAGGCCTAGGCTGCTGGGGGGCCCATGATGCTCTGAGTTTATTCATGTTATAACATCCTTTCCTCCCCTCTCCTCTTTCTCCCTATGCTTCTATATGCCACCATTACACATTACTTTGTGTCTCTCTCTCTCTCCCTGTACCTTTCTGCAGGTTGCCCTGGCCCTGGAGCTCTATATCTCTGACGAGCAGTCCCCAGCCACAAAGTGCTGCTCAAGGGGTATTTGTTAGGTTTTCCCTATGTAATAATATTGATAACAGTAAGGTCTAGACCTTACTTTGTAAAGTGTCCTGAGATGACTTCTGTTGTGATTTGGCGCTATACAAATAAAATTTGATTTGTTCAAAATGTATCACATGGGCTGTGTGTTGTGTTACTTCACATATCTAAGAATTTGTATGACTAGGATATTGTCACATATCATTTCTACCTTCTGATTACCTTTATTGACTTTTATAGAGGCAGAAATTGACTGTTAAGTATATCTACATATCCAAGAGGTAAAGCAGGAACAGAAGGAAGAGACGCCTGGTTTGCTGTAACACCCGTGTGTGTCGGTGTGTGTTTACCTGTGTCCTGGCCAGGAGCAGCTGCTGGAAACCCTCCACCTCCTTACTGTCGTCTGCTGCCCTCTCCTGGACACACATGGGAGAAACAGTCATCACACAGTGTCATGGGTCAGGAGAGATTTTTTTTTCTTCTGTTAATTGCAGGACGTTTGCAATGAAATCAAACAGACAAGTTGTCATAAACATTTCCACCTAACAACGGATATTCAGAAAATACAAGCTGTTCAGACTGGTGTGAATGTACTGTGTGACCATGCAGGCTGTGAAGCTCACCATGAGGACGCCGAGCATCATGTCGTAGTTGTTGATGAGGAAGATGAGCTGGTCTCTCCTGGAGGGAAACTCTGCTGCCATCTTTAGAACAAAGTTTTCCACCTCAACCTGGAAAAATGTTCCATGCAGTTTTTCTACTGACTTCATTTGTTACATGAACAGTTTGACCAGATGTTGCCACTTGTCCCAAAAGGCCTTTAGCCTGATGTTGATATGTGTGTCACCTGTAGCTGTCCCAGCAGAGCGTTGGTCCTCTCGTTGGGAAAGGTCTGGTTGATGCTGACAATGGCTGATGAGAACTCTGCGTAACGCCGAGTGATCTGGAACACAACAAAAGTGCTGCTGTGTCTGCGTGGCAAACACAGACGAGGGCTGAGGGCAGTGCACTGTGTGTGTGTGTGTGTGTGTGTGGACCTACATAATGTGGCCTGGTGTCCAGTACCCCCAGTTTCTGAGGGTCTGTGTGTCTGATGCTGTGGATGTTCATCTCCAGGATGAGCTCAAACCTCGGCCACAGCAGCTCCAACACCGCCTCCCAGTACCTGACGCACAGGTGAGGACAGAGTCAGAGCCTCAGATCAGGCCGTCTCTCAGCGTCTCACTCAAATAAAGAATACACTGGGAGAGTGAATTCAATTAAATCTTTCAGTCTCATACACTGTAAGAGCTCTGCATTGTCTCTGCAGGATTTTCAGTGTGGGTATGAAGCAACCACGTGACTTAAGAAGAGCTACAGTATCTTTAGTGCTGCTGGGTGAAAACTGCTGAGTGAGGGTCAAGACCTTTGAAGGACAATAACTGCTCAAGGTCAAAAATACACAGGTGTCACAGAGAAGTGAGCAGCTTTCACTTCCTTTTCTAAAAACGTCCTGCAGCTTCTCCCAATAGAAGTTTCCGTCTTTATTTCAGTGCCATTTGCCAACACAGTGGAAGGAGGCCACCTTAACTTTACTCCCACACAAGTCGATAATCTTGTTAATAGTGCTGCAGCCTCCCTGTGTACAACACTTGATACTGTTGCCCCTCTGAAAAGGAAGGCAGTGAAACAGAGGCGGCCCCATGGTACAGGTCACAGTTCCGCTCCCTAAAGCAGTCATCACGCTAAGTTAGAAGAGTCTTTCATAGTTTGGAAAGATAGTTTAATAACATATAAAAAAGCCCTTCGTAGTGCCAGAACCACATTTTATTCATTACTGATTGAGGAAAATAAGAACAACTCCAGGTTTCACTTTCAGCAGCTGAAATAAATCTGGCTAGTTAACACTGACTTGTCGAGAGCGGGGATGTTCCTCTTGGCGGTGATGGCTCGGAACCTGAGGATGATGTGGATACACAGGAAGACAGCGATGCTGTCATAGCAGTCAGACACGTAGGTGGACATGCTCTTCTGCACAACACAGGGAGTAGCGATACAAGAATCAGCAACAGGAAATGAGACTATTGTTGCAGCCTTAATTTTAGCACCGTCTACCAAAGTCTTCATTATAACGTGTTGCGGGTGTGTGTTGTCATGACAGCAGTCACTGTGCCCAACATACCAAGAACATGCTGAGAGTTTTTCCCATGATGCTGTTGAAGAGGTCAAGGGCGGAGTTTCCTGTGACCATGAAGAAGTCTGAGAGGAAAAGGTATTCTCTGCAGCCGTTGTCCAGCAGAGCATAGTGCTGGCTGCGAAACAGCGTCTCGTAGGGATACTGGAGGAGCAGGTGAGGAGTCAAAAAGGGAGAGCAGTACAGTTTATCACAAGGTGTCAGTGTCGACACACACCTGGAACACTGGATCCACCCTGAGCAACAAGAAACCTGAGGTTCATATTTTCTGGCATACTCCTACATTTACTAGGTTCTAACCGCATTCACGGTACTGTCAAACATTTACCACTGATTTTATGTTTTTAAATGCCTCTTTTGTCTCACTTACAAAATCTGTTCTTCTGTTTTTAATGTTTATTTCTTCCATTTTCATCTTTTGTGAAGCATCTTTTTGTGTGTTACACAAAGTGTCATTATTCAACATTTTATGCCTCAGATGAGAGATGACAGGAAATATGAACCATTTCCTTTTTTTATTTTAGTTTTGTGATCTTTTGTTCTACTATGATTAGTCAGCTGACTACACCGAACTATTCCGGTGCGGGTTTGAGTCATTTTTCTTGATGAAATGCCAAATTCACATTGGTTGAGTGTGTCTTTGCACTTGTGTCACAAAAGTTTGTGGATTGCTGATGGCATAAACAGAGGCCCTGAGGAGACTCACCTTGGACTCTGGGGATTAACGTTTTATGCACCACACCACGAATGAATCAACCCAAAAACTAAAGGCCATAATGAACAATGACAACAATCATCAGCTTTATGTCAGTACATTCTGTCCTTAGGTGTGCTGGCCCTCTGTGTTTTGGGCGCATCAGTCTAATGTGTGAATTCCTTCCTTGTGTTGTGCTAGTGGATGTTTGCAAGGTCTCACCCTGCTGTCTCCCCTCTGAGCTGTGTGTGGGACCAGGATGGGCCCCTCCAGCTCAGCGGGACTCAGTACGGCCCCCCTCTGGCCCACAGTGAAGATGGTGTTCCTGCTCTTCAGAGACGGTTTAGAGAAGAAACCTGCAGCACGGAGTCAAGGAGTTTCACACACTCTGCGTGATACAGGAGCGTTGGTGGGTCACATGACTTGATTATAGTCCTCCAGAGTCATCAAGGTGACTGAGCCGTGTGTTCTTATGTTTGGTATGTGTGTCATGAACGCTACAAAGGCACACCTGAACAACACAGACACACACACACACACACCTGCTGAATGCCCTCGGCCACCTGCTGAATGACCTCGCCCGTCTGTGTGGCCTGAGGTTCATTTTTTCCTTTCAACCTTTGTCAGCTCTGCATGTCAGTGGCGCCAGGAGAGGAGCCACACATGTTCTGGCACTTTGCCTGCTCAGCCCATTACACCGTCAACTACCTGAGATGATGCAGTTCACACGCACGGAAAAATGTTTTAACTAATATGATGAATGTTCCTGAAAGTGCAGCAACTCAAAATAAGACCTTATCTCCAACATGTTTTCATCTGAGTCAGTGGTTTCCAACCTGTGGTTTGGGACCCCGACAAAGACTCAGGAGATGAATTTGTCTGAGTGCTTCATTTTTTATGTTTGTATAAAACAGCTGTTTGCCACTTGGTTTATGTGTAAAATCCTCTGTTACAGTGTTTTCCTTAAGTGTCAGCTTCCTGTGTTTACCTTAGTTACATGTAATATTTTTATTATTAAAGAGTTTTCAGATGATTCATGGTGCTGGAAACAAAAAATAGTTTTATTATACTAATTATTTATTATTAGTTAATTTTTGTGAAATACTGGTCAGGTCCTGCACAGTGGGATTATCACAGCATGCTTGCTGAAAACAGTGGCCGCAGGTTTTACTTGTCTACTTGCTGGTTTACAGAAGAACACTGTACATGTACATTGAGAACCGCTGTACCAGAGTCCGATTCCCTGTGTGTCCAACACACCTGGCCCATAAAGCTGATTGTGATTCTGATGTTCCTAGTTTGCCCACATCCTGTTGTCAGGTAAAAATGACAGCAGCATCACAATGAAACTACTGAATACGCTGTACAAACAGGAAAGATCTACTGATGTGAATGCGCCTTCACTTTAAACACACACACTGTTGAAAGGATATCTTTCTTTGCCGTGTCTTCCACTCCCATCAGGTCATCTTTGTCTGCCACCTCCTCGTACTGCACACAGGACACAGAAGGACTGAGTAAAAGGAAAGAACCTGGTAGGTGTCGGAGCAGCTCAGGCACTCCGAGTCAGAATGACCTCCTGTCTGTTAGCTGCTGATACAACATGCTTATCAGGAAAATCTGATATACATCAGCTGATGTTTATCCCTATTTATCTCATTTCAATGAACATTCCTTTGCTGTCTGCATTGTTTACTGTCTGTTTATACTGCTTATTCTGCATTGTTTGCACTGTTTGTTGATGTTAATACTGCTATTTTGTATATATATATACCTGAACTGTTTACCGAGGAACTCTTTGGCTGAAAACAACACCCTGCTCAGGAAGGTTATCTGCAGGGAAGTTAAAAGTACTCATGAGCTGAAAATTAGAAGAAAGCATTTGACCTCTGATGACAGCTTGTCTAAAATAAAGCGCAGGGACCAGACAGAGCTGAATGTTGCTGTACCTGTGTAAGAATTCTCAGTCTGAAGTTAAAGTCTGATAAAACAGAAATGAGCTGTGAGACATCGAGACTTTGCTGTTTCCAGCGTGAGAATACTGACCTGCACTTTGAGCAGCCTGCCACTGTACGACTTGAAGTAACTGTAGTAAATCTTGCTCATTGTGTCCACATACTCGTCTCTGATCTCCTTAGCAACCGTCCTCTCATTGGCCAAAAGGAACTGATAAAAAAATCTAAAGCAGGTGGACAATGAACAGTGGATTAAAGGATTATTACCACACAGGACACTAATTTTTCAGTGGTAACAATATATGAAAATCCACTGCTCAGAATCAACTTTTGGGTTTGATGGCAACTGATTACCTGAGAAGTTATAGTCTGCTGAAAATACAAAACGGCAGCTGTGCTGTTATGTTTTCTAACAAAGATAACACAGCATCATCACAGAAACAACAAAATATGATTACATCTGAGAATATCAACAAAATATTAAACTGGATCTTCATAAAATGCTGCATGAAAAAAAAAAACTGTTGTAAACTTTTTCCTTTGCTTGGTCTTTTTGTCTCTTCTACTAAGCAACGGGAGGTAATTTATATAACATTTATAGCTTCAAATATCATGTCAAATGCAAACATAGCGATGGAGAACAGACGAGTCTGGCTACTCACCTGTACTTCAGCAGCGTGTTCTGTGGTATCTGGTAGTTGGTCATGGGCTTCCTGAACGAGTAGATCTTCTGCAGAATGAACTCTCTAATCTTTGACACAGCCTGAGGTAAGAATATACACTTTAATTCAGTTTCATGTCAGTAGGAATTAAATGTGAAAGGGATAAAACCTGACCAGAAGGAGCGACTAGTTAAAACAATTATTTTAAGGATAAACAAAAAGCAAAGAGTCCTGTGTGAGGAGGGCAAATAGGAAACTGCTGTTAATCCAATTATGGACCTCAAACTTTATTTCTATGACCCAAATTTCTACTGGACTTTTAGATTATTGTTTCTCAAGTGTTTCATTCTAAATAAACCTGGAGGATAAGACCTGAAAATCGTCAGTTAAATTTTAGTGCAGGAACAAACTTAAAACAAACATCCTCCTCTCCTCTGACACCTCCGTCTCACCTTGAGTTTCAGGCGGTCAACAATGTCCTGGATGTCTGAGCAGGCCAGCGTCTCTCTAAAGCTCAGCTCCTTGGCGAAGTTGATCTTGCTGTTGAGCTCATGCAGCTGCTCCAGAAACTCCTGCTCCGTCACAGGACTGTCCAGGATGGTGCTGAGAGGAGACGGGACAGCGTCAGACCATAACACTGTGCTCCTCCACACATCTACAGGATATATACCTGGAGTAACAGCTGCTGTGAGCCACCACTCTCTCCATCTCACTTACGAGATCATGGCTCCAGGCACAATCAACTCATCCACCAGCTGGCTGAGGTGGCTGCGTACAGCCTGCCTGTTCTTCAACCGAACATTCATGCTGACCGACTGCTGCTGCAGAGTCTGGATCTCACTGCTGATGGAGGACAGGTCGCTCTGGAAGCCGCTCAGCATTCCTTCCATACGCTGAAGGAACAAATGCAGAGACAGAGGGCAACTGTGAGGACTTTGTTATCAAAGTTCAGTTTTCTTTGGGATGAATAACCTTCTATCTTATCTGAAAAGAAACATCTGTGTTTTACATGTGGAAGGAAGAGGACAGAGCTCGAGCTGGGTTTGTGCACACCAGATTAATTTAGGGGTCTGAAAGTCTGAGTAAAACTTTTAGGGAGAACCACAAGATCCAGACACTGTGAAAACCACCAAAAGTGAAGACACACGATGACATTATTAGTCTTTCATCATAAATCTGACATTAAATAATCATGTGATACATTCTAGAAAGTAAAGGCTAAACATTAAACTTAGAATTAGTTTCTGAATAAACAGAGAGCAATAAAGGCCATGTTGCTGCAGAACCAGGCTTTACCTCCAATTTTAACAGCTGTTAACAAATATAGGCAGTGAGTCACATAATGAACTAACCGTTCACTGATTGGTCCATTATCTGACCAGACTAAATTCATTCTCAATAGACATTTTCAGACTTAAATTTGTTATGGAGAAAACTGTGCTGATAAGGTTAATTAAAAAGAGATGTACAGATTTATGATCCTGTGTTCTACATGTCTTCTACTGACTCTCTCTGATGGCCGCTGACCTCGTTCTGAAGTGGATTGTGGGATCAGGATGACGGCGTCTCGTCTTACCTCCAGTATGGAGTCGCAGGCGGTGATCTGATTGTGCAGAAGAGCGATGTTCTGACTCTCCTTGATGTCTAACAGACGACCAGTCAGGAAAACAAAGGACAACGTCTGTATGTGTGGACGAGTTCCGCGTCGTCTCCCCAAGCATGAAAATACATTTGTTTTAACATAATGAGCACAGACCTACATTAGGACAATGTGCACACACAAACAAAGACAATAGGAATGAGCCAATAAGGCTTTTGTAAAACTTACATAAATATCCAGTATTTTCACACCTAAATATTGTTGACTGTTGAATGTGATTTAAAGAAGTGTTTTATTCTGTTTCTTCTGTATTTTTGAATCCTGCATTAGAAGACATAGTTCTACATAAAAGGAAAAACTATATAAAAGAATCTGCACAATTAGCTAAACACTGGCCATTAAAATAACAATGGACAGAAACAGGTTTTTCTTTTAAAGCTGAAATATATAAATTCCATTAGGAATCAAACTGTATATGAACATCTGTCCCACTTAGAAGACAGTTTTGTTTGTGGAGGGAGTTCTAGCCTGTTAAGCAGCAAACATAAAACCTGTAGATCAGCACTAACTGTGCATGAAGCTGTGCATACTTTACGTCACCTAAGAGAGACTTAAGTAAAAATAAACTTGTAAAAGCTGCAGCAAAGCGACAGAGAAAAGGCCGGAAACAGGTCTAGGTCCGTCTAGTGTGTTATAACATCATGATATTTAAGGTGTGGGCTGTGAAGGATACAGTCTTTAATGGAGGCCTGTTCGATCCTCTGCAGCTCTGCCTCCACCTGTTTGGAGTACTGACGGAGGTCAACACCCTGAAAACAGATGGCAGCAAAGGCCACTGTCATAACATTTATAATACAGACACTGATACACCGTAAAAATATGGAAAAAAAAAAAAAACATGCTTAATTTTGGCCAATAATCACCATGTTGAATTAATTGAACATAATTTTATTTGCTTCATCATCAACTCTTACAAAACTGGACTTATTTTGTGTTTAGGGAGTGAAAGCAGCAACTTGTAAGCTGAGTATGTAAACAGACAGCAGCTGGTAGTTATGGCAGTTAATGTGCTAAAAATGCTTCCATCTCCCTCTCAGACCTGCTGTTAAAATCCATATTCTACACTGCTCATGTATGTTGTAATATCTCACCGTTTTGAGTGCCTCCTTCACCAGGTCGTCTTCCAGATTAGCCTGGATGTGAACTGCAAGAGAGCGAAAGGATGAATACAACAACACAACACTTACTCGGGCAGCAACTTCTCTTTACTGGTGAACAGAGGTTACCTGAGACACTCCAGCAAATTAAATAACTGGGACCTAATCATGTTCAGTGTGAGTATTAGCACTGCATGGTGTAACAGATACTGAACACCCCTGAGTGATGGCATGTATGGTGATGGTATGTTCTACTCTGTATACAGATCACAATAGGAGATACAGTATATTCATGATAAATGTTGCCCTACTGTCCACTTCATCCAAGATAAACTCATCAGTGGTGAGGTCCAGTTCTCCCAGGTTGAGGTTAGCAATGTCTACATCGGTCCTCTAAAAAACAAAACAAAACAAAACAAAAAAAAAACTGTCATATGCAAAGAATTAGTTCATCCGTCCCTGGTAGGCTAGTGGTTAAGGCGCAGCGCTCCCGCATGGCTGAATGATCAATATTATCATTGCTGCTGATTAATTTTCTGTCAACAGCTTAACCGTTTTAACGCTGGTGACGTTGCCTCAGGTGCATTCAGGTGCATTCAGGAGCTCGAAAAAATTTCCGTATTTTGACATGATGCTAACGGCTACATAAGCTTAAAGACACGTGAATAGACACGACAGAATACACAATCCGGAAAGGACTTGTTTGCGAACAATTCCTTTTTTAAATAATCTAGCTGCTGATCTAACAAAACAATCTTCAGTCAGCGAAATCTAACCATACAGCTCATTCATAATGGTCCCAGAATGTCATTAAAGTTAACAGGACCGTCGGAATGAAAAGGCGTATAAACCGAGTTTTTCACAATGACTGTAGATAAAAATAGAAGTAATTTAAAGTCACCTCGTCCTGTAAATACGCCATGGCGATTTCTGTCTGGTTTCCAGCTGTGTTTACGTCGGGGCCGAGGCCAGGGCCAGCTCCAACTGCATCTGCGCCTTCCTCCGCCATTGCAGTGAATTAACACTAACATCAAAATAAAGCTACAAGCGTACATTTCCGCCGCATCATCGTCCCCGAAAATTAAAAGGCGTCCTTACCTTTATGAACCGAACAAGACATGGTTGTATATTATCTGAAATAAATGAATAAAATACCAACAATAAGCTAAAAGGTACATTTATTTCTTGTAACAATGTTAACATATTTATTTGTTTTATTTAATAGGTGTTTAATTTGCTGGTCGGACAGATGAAAATTCTCGGACTGACTTCCGTTCGCGCGTATGGTCAAATTCTCGCGATAGAGTTATTGCTTCCTCTTTGCACGGAATCGACTTCCAAGATGGTGTGTATATTTACCACCAGTCTGTAATTTTAAAATCCGCAAACATCCTACTTTAACTTCAGTCGTTTAATGCATTTAGACTGTCGATTAGTCGTTCACAGTCTGTGTAAATGGTCTGCTGTTGAACTGTTGGTAGAATATAAACACATTTCAGTGTTGATGCTGGAGTGTGGGGTACAGACTGATTATAGCTAAGTAGTGTAAATGATTGCGTTAAGTTTGTCTCTATGACCACATCTTGTATATTCTTGTCTTATTCCCGGTTGGAAGAAGAACTGGAATAATGTGACCGGCATTGCTAACGGGTCTAATAATAATTCGTAGGTTGAATAAAGGCGGTGAGCTGTAAAACCTAACTAGCTTTAGCTTCCCCAAAGACGAGGTCTTACCATGTTGTTATAACCACGATATCCGTGTTAGTTGATCCTCTGAGCAGCTATGATGTGCAGTTGAGTAAATTATGAAAAGTCGTTGGTCAGATTAACAACGACTCATGTAGTTGTATAAACTACAGCCAGAAAATCTAGCGGCAGATGCACACCACCACATACTTTTATATATCTGGCCCACACGAGCTGCCAGTCAGAGACTGAGCCCTCTAAAAATAACAATACAAACTAAATAACTCTAAAAGGCTTTTATGTTAAACTATGCACTGTGGCTGGTCTTTGCAGACTCTGTAGGTGGTTTCAGTGAGTGGAAGTAGCCGCCTGTTGTGAATGAGGTTGTCCTTAAGAAATCAGTTTGCAAGAGCTTATGAATGTAAACAGATATCAAGGCACCCGACGCATATTTTGTTTATGCCTGAATTTAATCTCAGTTTTTAAAGTTTGGTTGAATGTGACCCATGTAGGATGCTGAAGTGCAGTCATTTGCTATTGCATTAACTGATGGTACCAACATCCTGTAAATGCTATGTACCGGATCCAGTAGGTGGCTCTTGTCACTGCCATCAGTGTTGAACCAGCACTAGATTATATGAGGGACAATAGCTGTGCCAGATTTTGTAAACCTGATGTGTGTTTTCTCAGTCTCTGGTCATCCCTGAGAAGTTCCAGCACATTCTGCGTGTTCTCAACACGAACATCGATGGCAGGAGGAAGATTGCCTTCGCCATCACTGCCATCAAGGTGAGTTCACTGTGGAAAACACGCTGCTTGTGATGATTTAACATGAAGAGGCAGCGGAATGTTTCACTTTGATTTGTACAGTATTGATACTTCTGAGATTATCGGCTCTGCTTGTGCTCTTCTGATTTTGCCTTCACTACCACCACTATCACTGGTGTCCTTGTTCGTCTTCTATCAGGGTGTTGGCAGACGTTATGCCCACGTCGTCCTGAGGAAAGCTGACATCGACCTCAACAAGAGAGCGGGAGAGCTGACTGAGGAGGAGGTGAGGAGAGTTGGCCACACCCACTAAATTTAAAAAGAAAAAAAAAATTTGTACATATGTAGGCTGCACTTGTCTAAGTCGCAGGTGTACACAAAGATTTATTTACTTTAAAATAAATGCTTTTTCCAAACAGTGCCTGTAACACGGCTGGTTAAAAAAATAAAAAAAATACAGTAGCCTACCAGAAAAGTCATTGATCACTATCTTAATCTTCCTCCTGTGCACTAAAACCACTAAAGTTGTCTTCTTCGGTGTCGGAATTGAACAGCCTCAGAATTACTTCCTCACACACTGATGCCAAAGCTTACGAGCAGCAGCTCAATTTCCTTCTTCGACAACCAGATCGATCGCCTTTAACTTGAAAACTGCATCATATGCATTTCATGCGTTTTCCATGATGAGGGTGTGTGCATGAAGTGCAAAATGACTGATCTGAAGAATTTAGTGAGTTCATTTGATTAAATTCGAACAGTTTCATTGGTCCACTGTGACCTGTTCTGTAATTTAATTGGTCTGATCTGACGAGGCTAAATGTATTGGCAGCATGAAGCTCATTAGCCTGTAAAAATCCATAAATTAGCCGCATCATTGTTTAAGCTGCAGCGTTCAAAGCGTGTGAAAATAGTATCGGCTTATAGTCCGGAAATTACAGTAATCGTTTAATCTTTTTAAATATTTTAATCTAGCGGTGCAGAATATGAGGACATGCAGTGTTAACTGTCAGGGTGCTGGAGTAACCTGGTTACACCACTAGATGACAGGACAGGCCATCGATTGGCCTCGCCTGAATACAAGCAGCACCTGCTGTAAAACAAACGCGCCTCCTTGCCATGTAAGAAATAAACGGTAGCTGTGCATATTTTTGTGCTCATACTGTTGCTGTTGTGTTGTAGCTGAGTTTTTCCTGAGTAGCTGTCTGGCTTCTGTCAGGTGTAGCTGCTTGTCTCAGGCTCCGTTACCACAGGCTGGGAGAGGGCTGTCAGTGCAGCTACAGTGATGCTCTTGGCTGTCTAACATTCAGAACATGCATTACTCGCTTCCAGCAGAATCAACACAACTGATGAACTGTATAAGTGGCACCGCTCTGCTCTGCCTTTTTCCAGTGGCAGTACCTGTAAATACTGAAAGATTTCCTGGACTAATACATTTAGTGACAGCATTTGTACACGGCCAGCAGCTCAGCTGCCTACGAGTGCTGCTCCCTAGAGGGAACGACCCACAAGCCGGAGCGGTCATACGCGTATTATCTTGTATAAAACCAGGATTCTTTGTCTGGCTGGTTGTTGAATAGCCACAGACAAATGTGACATTGTTTACATCTTTAAATTCCTAATTTACTCAGATTTTGACAGCAAACATGTCTCATGTTAGTAGTTAAATTTATCATGAATAAACATATCTCATCCATTAACGATTAATCAGTGAGTGTTAGTGTGGCCGACTATGAATTAAGAAAATTGTTTGAAATTCTCATCCGTAATCCGGATGGAAAAAAAATATTCCACCCACTGACTGTAAAGATTTTTAACCTGCTGCACATACAAGTGTGATCCAGCCACTACTTTGATAAGGAAGTTGTGACTTTGCAAAGAGGATATAATCTTTATTGTGCCATGGAGGAGATGTTTTCCAACAGAGCGGTGGCTGGTTACATCTCCCGATGGTTGTCAGTGACCAGAATGTGTGCTGATACATGACGGGCTGAGGCTAGGTTAATGTCAGGTGTGTTTGCTGTCAGTTTATGGGATGTCTGCTGTGATAAGATCAGGCTTCCACTGAGGTAATGGCTGTATTTGTTTTTCAGGTCGAGCGGGTGGTGACCATCATGCAGAATCCTCGCCAGTACAAAATCCCAGACTGGTTCCTCAACAGGCAGAAGGACGTCAAGGACGGCAAATACAGCCAGGTGGGTGACTGTGTGTAAGCCTGCCCCTGGTCACCAGCTTGACCCACACCCTGCACGTCATTAGTGTGAGATTATCTTTGTCTCTTTGACAATGTTACATAAAACATTTTACTTATATGAACGGGTTTCAGCTTCCACAGCACACTGCAGCTGTAGTACTGTGACCAAATATTAAGTGGACATGGATAAAAATATTTCAGCCCATTTATAATGAACTAAAGTCCTTTGGTTATGTCAGTTATTGCTTGAACCAAGCTGCAGAGGAGCAGAGATTCACTGACAGAGCAACCCATTGAACTGTGGGGATGTGAACCCTAATGCCATTTACATTATCACAGGCAGCCTCAAATCATGTTGGTCGACACAGGTGACTACACTGTATTTCATTCAGGTTAAACAGAATACAAAAATGCCGTGACTCATGGACATCACCATTAGAAAAATGAGCCGCTTTGTTGTGGCATGCTTCACTGTTGCTTTTGGCAGCGAGAGCAGTCGAATCTCTTAATGAGCTCCAGGTATGTGTTGAGTTTTGACTGGCTTACACTGGCGCTCTGCATTGGCACTGTGAGCAGCGCTGATTAAAGATGCAGTCTGCATGTGGATGCATGTCTGTCAGCTGCTGAATGGAGACAAAGTAAACAGTTTACTGTGACAAAGGTCACCTGCTTCTCCTCAGGTCACCCTGAACACCTCCTTCTCCTCAAGTCACCTGGAATGTTGAGCTGGGTGTCTCTCAGCTGAAGCATAGCACCTGTTTTGGGCCTTCTGCGTGATCGTCCTCGAGTTTAGGTTGTCAGGCTGCCTACATATGCTAAACTAGGCCAGTGATTGAAAACAGTGTCAGACAATTTGTCCACCAGAGCACTGACAGGCTGTTTCACTTACCTCAGTCGCAGGTTTTAAAGAAAACAATTGGCCCCGTTACTACATGTTACAAAATAACTGTACACAGTAAAAGTGAAGTCATCTGTCAGCCGAGCTGACCCTGAAAAGCCGCTGTAGCAGTTGGACCACCACCCACTGTTGTGTTGTGACACAGGATGCTACAGCTGAGGCCGCCTTCGGCCTGTGTGCTGACTTTTTAGTCTGCACTTGAGTTGTCACTTTTCAGCTGTGACCACACTAGAACTGCAGGTCTGCTGAGATAGGATTGATTAACCCCAGCCTTTTCCTGAACACAGCTGAATCATAGATCGATTGTATGAGGCAGCCTGTTGTGCATGTTGCTCACTAGTTTCGCAGCTGTACTTGGGTTGAGGGTTCTTGTTTCTGATGAATGATGATCATCTCCTTTTGTTTCATCTCAGGTCCTCGCCAATGGTCTGGACAACAAATTGAGAGAAGATCTGGAGAGGCTGAAGAAGATCAGGGCCCATCGTGGTCTCAGGCACTTCTGGGGGTAAGACATCTGATCAGGTCTTCTGTGAGACAGATGAGCATCATGTCCTGTGACTTAGAGGCTGCACTGTTCTGCATATTTGCACAGATCTGGCAACAGTGAACAGCGTCTGTGGTGCTCAGATAGAGAAGGCTGACAAACAAACCGATAACACAGACGTAATTAGTTGTGCAGCTTCAGCTTCTCAAATTATATTTGTTTCCATGGTTTTGTGTAGTAGGAAAAGTACATGCTTGGTTCAACAACAGTAGGTTAACTTGGGCTTTGGGTGAAATAATCAAATAGGTTGATCAGAACAAACAAGCTGACAGATAATTCGCAAGAAAAAGTTTAAAAACAGTTGAACACTAGGTCTCATTTCTGAGGATGCTGCACTTGGCTTCTTTTAACTCCATGTCCTCCTTTTCCTTGCAGTCTGCGTGTGCGTGGTCAGCACACCAAGACCACCGGGCGCCGTGGTCGCACCGTCGGTGTGTCCAAGAAGAAGTAAAGTCCCCTGCTTCCCTTTGTTTCAATAAATCACCACAGCTAACAAGCTCTGCCTGTCCTGGTGTGTTTCACTGC
This sequence comes from Monopterus albus, assembly GCF_001952655.1. Classification (NCBI taxonomy): domain Eukaryota; kingdom Metazoa; phylum Chordata; class Actinopteri; order Synbranchiformes; family Synbranchidae; genus Monopterus; species Monopterus albus. Next base: position 139,016 of record NW_018128342.1, read on the forward strand.
TCAGATCTGGGCTCGGGTTTAGACACCAGTGGAAGTTTGGGTGAAGCAAAACGGTTAATTTAGGAGTAACTGGCCAAACAGTACAAGAAGTGCTCTGATTAAGTAGAGGTAGAGTAAACGTATAAGCAAAATACATTTCAAGTACCAAAAGTAAAAGTACTTAATAAAATGGCAAAATAAAAAAAACTCAGCACTACAAAATATTTATTAAAGATATAATAGTAAATGTAGTGGGGTAAAAAGAAATTTTCTTCTGAAACGTGGAGAAGTATGAAGTAGCTTAAAATGCACATACTGAGCCAGGGCAGGAGGATCTGGAGTGAGTACTTGGCTTTGCACCACTGCCTGTACACCTGGGTGTCTGGGGGCACACAGTGACCACTGCACTCAGCACTGTCTTCAGTTCTCTTGTTAAAGTTTGTCCAGCTCTGTCTCATTGCAATGCTCCTGTACTGTGCTGGAGGAGTTGGTGTGTACACGCTCCTCCTGTCCACATTGGCCCTGACAAATCAGGCAGGTCATCTCCAACGATGGTGTTTGTTGCTGCAGGGGTGGGAGTCGATCCCGACCAGCCTTATTTTAGCTGTAGCTAAAGATGTAGTCAGTATCAATAGGAGGAACCGTCACAGCAGCCAGTGTCTTTTTCAACATAAGCAGAGGTCTGTGAGTAGGTAACACCTTTACACTGGGGTTTTGTTAAGTGTTGCAGATGTATTTCCTCTAGAGTAAAACAAAGGTTTGGACTTGCCCACTGGACACATGGGAAACTGATGCTAATGTGACATGTTGCAGACTTCACCCTGTGTTTAAACAGATCACGGCAAACCTCTTTCGTTACTTCGTTTTATTGTGCTGCGTTGCTGACACAGGGAAGAGGCGTAATTACACAAGAGCAAAACAGGAAATATTACATTTCCCTTTATATACAAATACTTCGTTAAAGCCGAGGTAAGAAGCGATATGGCTGCAGGAAATATAAAGTGCATATGACAGAAGAAGTGGAGCAGAGAGAAGTCAGACTGAGCCTTAACTCAGACTTTAAAGGAGTTTCAAGCAAATTATTAGCCAAGAGCAAGCTAACGAGCTCTAACCTTCGTCATGGTTGGTGGCTGCTGCATCTTTAAAGATATTTGCTAGATTTTACTGAGACGCAGGGTGCACAGACATGTCTACGTAGCTCTGATTACATTGGTGACTAAATTTAAGTAAAAGTAGCAAAGAACCTGCATGTGTGCTCTTTAAAATAAAATTCCTGCTTGGCAGTTTGATTATGGCAGAGCTACCAAGCCAGTCACTGTCTCACACCTGATGAAGCAGATTAGAAAAACTAACTGATGGTTTTGGCAGTGATATAGTTTGTTTACAGAGAAATGAGAAGTGTAATCACTGCACACGTAACTTACTGCTATGTGTATGCATCCTGTTACAACATTACACTGTCTTCAAGTAATGCGTCAGCGAGAGCACAGACAAAGCCGAATGACTTTATACACTGTTTTGAGCCAGACTGTCCCACACTGTCCCTGTCGCTCAGGGACTTGAATTCTACAGAGATCTCATGTAAAGATCCAAGCAGCCGTTTCACATTTGTCTTATAGAAATTAACAATGTTCACAAGCAGTTCATGTCATCTGAATCAGCGACAGATATTCTGGCACCTCCTCAGAGTCAGGTAAGTTTTTCCTTACATTGCAATTGGTAGGATAACTGTGGATGCTTAGTTCTGCCAGGAAATGGAAAAAAAAAAAACATTTTGACAAGAAAAACACAATTAAGGTAGTGTTAGAACAACCTCTCACACTGCTGTACTACAGGCTGACTGATCAGTACAGTTATGTCTGAAATAGTATTTTACTATTTGACAGATTATTTCTAGCTTTCTTGGCAGAAATGGGCTTTGGCACATTGCCTTGGTTAACCAGTTTTCATATCCGTTATGTGGCTACCTGTGCTAGGATTGCTCAAAACATGTCGAGTCAGTACTGCACATCAGTCCAGCTGTGGCTGAGATCACTGAAGGTTCCTTAGCTGCATATATTTAAACTAAAGGAAAACCAACGCAACTGGTGGTTCATATCAGTAAACCCAGAAGAACTGGTCCTACTCAGCTGCAGGCCCATCAGTCACAGTTTATAACCCCAAGCCTCCCTAATGACATAACTCATAACCAGTAAACGGACTTCAGATAAAGGCTGGTTATTTACCAGAGGGGCCTCAGTAAAGTGAACAGAAAAAGATTTCCCTTCAAAAATCAGGTTTCAGGTCAGATTTCATGTTCCAAATGAGACCATTTTACAGCTTAGGCCACATAAGAGCAACGTAATGCCAACAAAGATATTCTAATGAAAATAATGAAACTACTGTGGTGACTGAACTTTCACCTTCAGAAAGACAGCGTAGTTAAACGCACTCCCTCAGCCCTCCCTCTGTGCAGCGGGAGGTTGGGGTTGCTGCTGGTCCTTGGTGGGGGCATAGTAAAGCTCCAGAGGCTTCCTGACCTTCCAGTACTTCTCGTTGACCAACTCCAGAGTGAGGGAGCCGTTCAGCGTCTGAGAGGAGGGAAGAGGAAACGGAGATGGGTGGATGATCACTGACACCGGAGTTAGACAGTTAAAGGATGCAGCCGACTATTTTCTCTGTTTTTGTCCTCCCCATCTATATACATGAGATGGTCAGAATATTATTAACACCTCTGAATATAATGTAGTCCAGTTCATCACCATTAACTATGACCTCAGCAATAAACATAGAATTGAATTTATGTATTTGACAATTTCACAAAAAAAAAAAAAAAACATTCTGAGCTTCATAAACACAGATGATAAAGCTGAACTGTTGCCCTGAATGGCAAATGACTGTATCTAATAAAGAGGCTGGGCAATGTATAAACCACATGTCGAGCGCTACCCAGTTTGACAATCAGAAATTGATAGTACCCAGGCGTGGATTTGTAAGAGTAGAATTGGATTTGAGAGGATCCCTGCTGCTCAACTGAAATCAGCTGGTACACTCATGATTCTGTCCTCCTGATCCGTTTCTCCTCTTACAAATCCAAACCTGGGCACTCTCTCAAACTCTGGTGTCTTCAGCACATTCAGCTTTTCATTACCTAACACCAGATATGTTGAAAATGTTGTCCCTAAAGCTCCAAACAGCCCTAAGTCTTTACAGTGAAGAAAGCAAGAGTGAGTAAATCCTGACTCCCATATGATAGATCCTCACTCGACCCAGAAGTCATTCCAGTCGAGTGAGGATCGAGGAGGCCACTGTAGGAGCCGTGATAAATGAGAGCATCTTGTACCGCAGTCTTCTATGGACTGACAAGCTTCTCCATCAGAAGTCACTTGATGACTGTACACTTCAGATATATGCAATTTCTCTTTCCTCTCATCTTACGAGTCATATAAGAGACTTAGGATGTACCCGGTGTGTCTAGGTTCTACTCACAGAGAACTGTCCTCCTCTGGTCATGATGTAGATGGTGTACTGCTTCTCACTGATGTTGCTCAGACTCGACCCCTCTCCGCCTTCTCCAATGTCTCCCCCTCCTGTTGTTCCTTTTTCCTCTCCTCCTCCCCCCTCCTGCTCTCTCCCTCTGTCTTCCAGAGCGATCCGCAGAGCAAGGTATTTAGACAGGTGGTCCACTGTGGCGTTGGCTGTCGTCTTCACGTATCTGCAGAGGAAAAGTTAATCAGAAACGAGGACAGACTGACATTGTGGATTCTATTAATATCTGATTCTAATTCTGACCGAGGATAGGAGAGTTATATATAAAGTGTCATGTAAGACGTTTTAGGATTGTACTGACCTGCAGACAGCCTCTGCTTTTACTAAATAAATAAAAAAAAAAAAAAACTGCCCGACATTAAATGGATTTGAGAAATAATGCGTTGAAACTGATCCAGCTCCTGAGTGTCACCTTTGATTCTCTCTCAATCCACATTTAGGTTTGTGCTCCAATTTCCTTCAGTGGAGTTGTTTTTCCCTTACATCACAAAGACAACTCAGGTGATTTAGCTCTTGCTTGCTAGGGATCTGCTGCCATGATTCAGTTTCAGGTAGGATTTAAGGATCAGCTCACTTAAAAATTCTAGGAACAAATTTCACATCAGTGTGAGTAGAGAACTAGTTCCCTGTGTCTGCTCAATGCGGTTCACTCTCACCTGGTCTGGTTGTAGTCCTGGGTGTGGACCAGCTGTGGGTGTGGCCTGAACACCAGCTCGATCTCTGAAGCCGGCCCTTCTTTGTGGTGTCTCAGTGGAGGTGTGGGGCTCCCACTGTCCCCCTCGGGCCCCGAGCCGTCATCTGACACCCGTGGCCTCTTGCGGCTCCGGGCCGGCCCCTGGGGGGGGTGTGGGGGGTGTGTGAGGGGGCAGAGTCGTGGGACAGGTGTGAGCGGGCATCACCGTTATCCTCCCCACCACTGAAGGTGGTGTTGTCACTCTCCTGAGTTGGCTTCTTCACACGGTGGTTCCTGCAGGGCCGAGGGAAACCAGAGTTTAGTCCCATCATACATAACAGAAACAAGGGACAAAACTGAAATCCAAGTTTATAATGAATCATTCTGTAAGGACAACAGCAGTGTGTTTATGCCATTTACTAGTAATCACACGTAGTCAATAGTAGAGGTTCTGTAATTTGTTGGAATATTCTGTTAGCATTAAAACCAGAAAACCTCTGTGTGGTGTGGGAAGCAGAAACAACTGAAGCTCTTCCTAACCTCAGATAAATATTTGAATATTTGTTATTGCAGAATAAGTTTAATGACTACAACAAATTATCCCGCAGAGCCCAAACATGTCTCAAATTGTTTATGAGCCAAATACAACAAAGACCGAGCTTTAAAATTTCTATACTGGCTGCAGAAGAGTTACAATTTATGTCCATCACCTAACTAAAATGTCACTTAACTAGCTTTTCCCAAAGCTGAACTACATTTACAGCCTCCTCAGGTCTAATTTGATGATGAGGGCCATAGGATGTGGTTGAAGTAGAGTAGCTTGAGTTAAAGGTGATCCGTCTTAATACTCTCTCTTTTTCTGTCCCTCAATTTATAAATACAAGCATCACTTCATGTAAAAACAGGTGTCAGCAACATAGATGCAATTTCTATGAAGATGCTTTTAATTTGATATTGTGATTGTCAAGAGAAATGTCATTCAGAAACTAGAAAAACAAGATGGGATGGGATGATGGGAAATCTTGTTTTAGAGTTAAGTAGCTGACAATCCTGCTTATAAATGTTTGACACTGACAACAATGGTCTAAAACATCCAGAGATTCTAATGTGAAAATCTGTAATAGCTGACAAATGTCTTTCATCTCACTGATAGAAAATAGCATACATGCTACCATTCTGCCTGCCCTCACAAGCACAGCATTCATGAGGTTCCACCCCCACCTCTCAGACCTGTAGCGGGCCTGCTGGCGAAGCCCCTCCTCGATGCTGGAGCTCAGCGCCTCCTTGTTGTGCAGCCTGTTGAGTCGCTCTAGGACTTGGCGCTGGTGGGCCTCATACTCATCACGACTCGGGTAAATCTTGGAAATCAGTGCGTCAAAGTTGGAGTCTCTGCGCAGCGACCGCCTGGACACCAGCTTCTTCCTGCAGGTGGGACACTCTTTGTTCCTGAGGAGGAGAAATGTGGTGTGTTTCCCGCTCCTAACTTTTCCAACATAAAGTGTTTGTCATGCCAGGTGCTTTTCATGCGCTGCAAATAAAATAGAGCCACAGCTACAGCCTGTACTAAGTAGCACTTGTCCTGTCATGTAAATGGAATTACAGCAACAGATGTCCAGACAGACAATCTCATGGTATTCTGTTGTCACCGGTAAACACTCAGCAGCACATCATCAACTGACAAGATGCTTTTTATTCTATTATTATAAAATAAGTTATCAGCCTGTGATCCTGTTTGATACCTGAAAGTTGTTTATGGATCATGTGCATTGTCCACATCAATTTTCAGATCTTGTGTTTGTGTGTGTGTGTGGATTAACTGATTAGGCAATGTACAGGAAACTATCACACATTTGAGCCACTGATCAAGCAGCTCCACTGAGAAGATTTCCTACTTTACTCTCTCTTACATTATTATACAGTGAATATCTTTGGGTTTTGGGCTGTTGGTCAAACAAAACAAGACATCTGGAGCTGTCATCATGGACTCTGGAGCTTGTGAAGACAATTATCCACAGTTTATCTGACATTTTATAAACTAAAACAACCATAAAAAAACCCTGCAATACTCACCCGGATCGCAGTGCAGTAACAATGCAGTCGGAGCAGAAGCGGTGCAGACACTCTTTAGTGGTCATGGTGTTCTTCAGCATGTCCAGACAGATGGGACACATCAGCTCACTGTGCAGTGAGCGAGGAGACACTGCCACCTCCGTACCATCCATGATCGCCTCCTGGACACACAAGCAAAAAAACAGTTCCTGTCACCTCAAAAGGTCAACATCGTGTCTTCAAATCTCCTGCTTCCTTTTGAGCCCAAAGTTTACAGTCTGTACTTCTGTGTTTGTATTTTTGCCCCAAATTGTGTAAAACGATCCTAAAAATGACAGGCAGCTAGTTTTCACAGTGAGGAACTAAGGAGATGTCAGACACACATTTATAGGATTGTTAATGTGACAGTTATTCTGTTTCATGCAGAGACCAGGGCGTCCTCTGACACAGGAGTCAAACTTTATCTTGCTCAGCCTTGATTCATTTTTTCCATTCCACAATGTCCTGATCCAGTCTCTTTTATTCTCTAGCACCTACAGTGTCTCTATTCAGGTCTAAGAATCAAAAAACCATCGATGCTTTAAAATACTACAAGTGAAAATATTCTTCATTATCTGCAATGATCAGGCTCCAACAATGAAACCAAGCAAAGGTATGATGGATTTTGTTCATGCACATTATGACTAACAATAAACGGATGGATATCCAAAGTCAATGTTATTTATATTTAATACATTATACCTGAAATCTATTGATATATTTTGTTCTTGTGACAGAACAGTGGTATCGACAGCACCAGCTCCTCTGGGACGCACACACAGACCGAGGTTTACCTGAGGGCTCCTGTGCAGCTCGTACAGACTCAGCTCCCACGTCTTACTGGGAGTCTGGATGTTTACAGGAGCTGCCATGGCTGCTGCTTCCCACAAGCCTCACTGGATACACAGAGAGAACAAACATGTCACCTGCGACACCCAGCCAAACATGGAGCCATGGAGCACATTCAACATGTAAAAACACAAGTTCACTGAAATTCAACATTTTAAACCAATATAAACTCTACAACAGTGAAATAGCAAACAGTTATAATCTGTCATGCATGGAAAAACAGCAAGAGCACTGCGGCTGCGAGTGTGGCCATCTGCTTTCACTTGTTTTATCTCTCTTTTGATCACCTGCTGTCTCTTTTTGGTTATTTTGTGCTTTGGTTGTTTTGCTCCTGTTTTCCCAGCACTTGTTTTGCTTCCCTTCATTTGACCTTCCAACGACAAGCATTATCAGACTTGGATCAGGCCTTGGGGCCTGTGCCATGTTTGGGACAATAAAAACTGTCTATTAAATATTACCACAAAAATGAGAGGACAGCCAAATAAAGCAAGGTAACGGTAATAATGTGTTTAAGTTTAAATAACTTTTGCCACAACTACGTTAGCCAATTTCAATGCATTGAACAAAATTCACCAAAGCCTAAAATAAAGCTGAAGAAACTACAGAGACATTACAGCAATACACTAAGTTTAATGTGGGGTGTTACGCTGATTCACTGATAGTAGAATTACTCTTCAATTTGATTAAAAACAGTAGAAACTCACTACGAGTCTTGTGAACGCGTAACGCAGCGACGCTAACTAGAACTTCCTGCAGGACAAACGGAGCTTCATCATTGCAACTTACGGCAACAAAGAAGTTTGTAAAGTTTTTCTCATTGGTGCATTTGACAAATAAAGAGGAAAATCACCACGTTCCTCATCGAAGACTTAAGTAAAAAAAAAAAGGAGGAAAAGCAGGAATTTCAAGTGTGAACTCACCTGACGTTTAACTGACGGACAGCTGACCGGAGGAGACACGTCCCCCTCCTCCGACACAAACACACGCAATTTCCTGAAAACTACTCACTAAATGACTCCAAGGACACACACTGATGACTGTTGTCTTCCTGACACTCTACACTGTCGACAAAGTGATTTATACCCGGGCTGAGACGCTATCGGAGAATGTATAAGACAAAAAAACCCAAATCAATGGCACAACATCTTACGAGACCAACACCAGCTAGCTAACGTTAGCTGTGACCATCTTCTTCTCCTCCCGGAACAACTCCCGTCGTCTTCGACTGCTGCTCGGCGGCTATAGCGCCCCACAGTGGCCAGTCAATGCATAACACATCTTAAACGCACAGATTACATTGACGGGCAGGGGCTACTGAAAAGATCAGGGGCTAAGTCAAAATTGCCTGGGAATCATTTTACTCTGTTTTATCTTATTTTATTTTGAAGGGCGATTAGTTTTGGTTGGAGTTTACATTTATAACGACTGACCAATGACTTATTACACCCAGATTAGGTTTTGCTGACTGTGTCCTGTGTGGGCCACTTAGGCTCATATGCAGATTAGCCTGTACTGTTTATGCCACATCTTTACCTAAAGTGACCCAGTACTGTTCAGCCCTATTTGAGCAGTATTTATCATTTCAGATGTGGGCACATAGGCTCACACTCTAATAAGCCAGTGCTGATTATGCCATACATTTGCCAAAAGTGGTCCAAATTTGTTGTAAAGTATTTGGCCCATATTTGCTATGTCCTGTGTGGGCCACCTTAGGTTCACTCCCTGATTAGCCAGTGCCGACTATGCCATAAGTTTGCTAAAACTGGTCCAGATATACTCTAAGATAAATGTCCCATATTTGCTGCATCATATGTGGGCCAGTTCAGACTCACATCCTGATTAGCAGGTATGGTTTTGTGCTGCATCTTTATCTAAAGTGGCCCAATGCCATTTAACAACAGTATGTTTAATATTCCCCTGTCAAATATTCTGTGATTACAGTGTCTTTCAGCCTTCTAATTCACTTGAGTCATTGTCTTTTAAACACTGACTTGTCATGCCTCACTGAAACTCCTTTGTGTTTTAAAGACATTGCAAAGTTAAACTGACTGTGCTATTCTTCCTAACACAGGAGCATTTAAACACATTCAGATGTTCCCAGCTCTAATGACTGGTGATGGAGATAATTTCTATAATTTGTGCTGCTGTGTCATACAGTAGTTTGTTGTTTTTTTTGTCTGCTGTTAGTTATCATTAAGTAATGATAGTTGGAATGCACTAATTAGCAAGCATTTCTTGAAGTTCCCACTGTGGCTGCCTGCACCATGCCTGACTCTGCAACTCCCTACCAGAGTTCATTTCAGAGGCCCAGAGGAGTGTTCTGGATAACAGCCTCAGGCCACTGCTGCAGCTTGTTTAGATTCATCTGTACATGGAAGATGAGATGGAGCCGGGCTTCTGAAAAACTGTTTCACAGAAAGCCAGTCCAAGAACATGTCCAGTAAACACTCAGCTCTCAGTTTATTAGGTACACTGATAAAACTATAATCCAGTCTTCTGTTATAATGAATGGTGAATGTACTCACATCATTTACTTAAAGTAAAAGTAACAATACTAAAATGTAAAATACTTCAATGTAAGTAAAAGTCCTGCAGTCAGTGTTACTTGAATGAGATACAAATGTATGAAGTCAAAGTACTCTTAATGGAGGCAGAGAGGCCCCTGGTACTGTCTTTATGGTTTTGGACATATTATGTGATTATTATTAATGATGCACTGACATGTAAGCAACATTTAAATGTCACTGTTTCAGTTCATGTTAAATATTTTATGCACTGTTGTTTTTTATATACTTATGGATAGTTTCATTTTATGACACGTCTGAAATGATTAGTTGATCAGCTGAGGATGTTGCTTTTCTCTTCACTTCATTATAAAATCATTAATTGTGGATTTTTCACTTTTTCTATTCTTTTGTCCACTGTTTTGTATCAGTGGCTCAGCTACATGTCACATAAAACTTTACAGCAGCACAAACTCCACTAACCAAAATGATCACACCTTCACTAACTGATTAGATTGATACACAAAGTGCTATTATTTCCATATATGTATAGTAATGGAGAATAAACATCTACACAATGTTAAAAATGTATTTTTAATGTGAATGGAGACATTGGCTGCTCGACAGAGGCTCATAACTACAAGACTGTGTATTCAGTTCAAAAGAAAAGTAAATGTTTTTGTTGCTAGTAGCCAAAGGAACAAAAAATCCAAATTCTTTCTCTCTCTATTTGCAGCTCTATTTGTTGCTCCTTACAGCAGTGATGACAGCCACTGTAACAGAAAAGAAGCTGAACTTGTTGCTGACTGCAGCTGATGTGTGGGTCACCGCCTCTGTTCCTGCTCCTACTGTTGATGTTGTCGTTGTTGTTGCTGAGGGTGTTGTTGCTGTTGCTGTGTTGCCAGAGCAGGGTCTTGACACAGCTGCTCCGGCTGCTGTTGCCGCTGCTGAAGCAACTGTTGTAGCCAGCTGTGCTGATGATGCCAGTGCTGCTGCTAGCTGTGCTGCGTATTGTGCTGTTGTTGCCGACGCTGCCTCTACTGCTGTTTTCATTGCTGTTGTTGCTGCTATGGCTGTTGCATGTGCAATCTCTGCCACTGCTTGGGCCTCTGCTATTGATGTGTTCCTTTCTGCTGTAGAGCCTGTGGCCTTTGATAATATTTCCTGTAATCCCTGAGCGGCTTGTTCTGATTCTGTGGCCACTGTTTGGGCTGTTTCTGCAGCTGCTAACAGTGATTCAGGTGTTTCTTTTGCAGCTGCTGCCACTGCTGCTGCTGTTGCTGCTTTGTTTGCTGCTCTGGCTGATTGCAGCGCTGATGCTGCTATTTTTGCAGCTTGTAGTGCCGCTGATGCTGGAGAAGTGTTTGCTGCTGCTTGTACAGCTGCTTGTGCTGCGGCATCTGCTGCCTCAGCTGTTTTTCTTGCTGCATTTACTGCCACTTCCACTGGTGCTGCTCCAGCTGCAACTAATGAGGCAACTTTTGCTGCTTGTTTTGAAGCTTTTGCTGCATTTTCAGGTGCTGTTGGTGCTGCTAGTCCAGCAGCAGTGCCTGCTGCTGATGCCTGCCCCCCCCCCCCCCCCCCCCCCCTGCCACCGTCGATGTCAGCCCTACCACTGCTGCTTCCTTTGCCATCACTGCTCCTGGTGCGGTTGTAACCGTCGTTGCCACTGTTGTTCCAGATGGCATTGCGGTATTACTGCTTAGTGCCGGTGTCACAGTAGTTGGCACTGGTGTTACATCTGTCCATTGAGATGTGTTTGGCAGTGCACTCTCTGCTGCATTTGCTGCTGCTGTTGCAGCTTGTGCTGCTGCTTTTGCTGTTGATGTCATTATCTCTGTGTTGCTTGCTGCTGCAGCTTGTGCTGCTGTTTCTGCTATAATTGCAGTTGCATCTGCCATATCTGCCACAGTTTTTGTTGTCTTTATTGCTGAAAGTGTTGCTTGCTTCATTGCTGCTGCTTCTTTTGCAGTGATATGTGATAGTGTTTGTAATGCTCCTTCTGCCACTCGAGCCACTGTTTTTGCAGCTTCTGCAGTTGCATTAAATGCGTCTGGTGCTGCTGTTCCTGAAGCTGCCTTTGTTGCTGCTGTTGCTGCTTTTCTTGCTGCCATTGCAGCATTGGATGATGCTTCTGCTATTTGTGCCATTACATCTGCTGTTGAAGCTGGTGCTGTTAATGCTGCATGTACTGCTGCAAGTGCTGCAGCTTCTGCTGCATCTCAA
>NW_018128342.1:151052-151670 GCF_001952655.1 Monopterus albus
CCAGTTTGTCCTTCTGTGGCTGGTGATGCTAGTGTTATTGGAGCAGCTGGTGTTGTTAGTGGCACCTTGGATGGATTTGGGAGAGCAGCTTCTGCTGCTATTGCTGTTGCCATTGCGGACTTTGCTGCTGCTTTAGCTGCTGCTATCATTTTAGCTGCCACCTCCTCTGTTGCTGCTGCTCCAGTTGCTGCTGATGCTGTTACTGAAGTAGCTTCTGCCATTTCCATCGCTGCTTGTGCTGCTAATATTGATAAATGTGTTGTGGCAGCTGCTGGCCCACTGGCAGATGATAATTCTGTTTTCAGTATTTCTACTGCATCTCTTGCTTTTTTAGCCACTGTTCTTGCAGCTTCTGCAGCTTGTGCAACTGCTGAGGGTTTTCCCAAGGCTACCATTGTTGCTGCTCTTGCTGCTTCTTCAGCAGCCATTGCTGTTATTGCTGATGCATTTGATAGTTGTGTAACAGTTCCTGCTTTTGATACAAGTGCTACTGTTGCTTCTAGCTTTGCAACTATTGCTGCTTCTTTGGCAGCTTCAGCAGCTTTTGTTGCTGCTATTGCTGCCACAGTTGCCGGGGCTTCACCTGTTGCCACTAGCATGGCAGCGCCTGCTGCTTTT